>NC_070648.1:3262353-3354853 GCF_947347685.1 Pleuronectes platessa | reverse complement strand
TCTTTTGTTACCAAGATGAGTCCCTGATGGATATTGAGATGGCTTCCTTAAAACAGGAGAAGTTCTCACTAAGATCTAATTAAATCCTGAAGACAGAACCATAAAGATCCAGAGTTCAGATCTAAATGAGTTCTCAGATGAGTTAGAGAGGACAGATCTTATCTCTGCTAAAACCCAGAGGAGTTCCACTCAGTGACAGAACCGGCTCTCTTAGAGATTCAGAGGAGTTGGACGAACATTCATTTGTTTATATTTCATGTATAATAAGGATCAAAGTGCACTGTGCGTCTCTCACGTCCTCTCAACTGGTTCCACTTGGTTCCACTGCTCTCTGAGGATTAATTATCCTCTTTTCAAAATCCCAACTCTCATTTGAAATGAAGAAGAGATACGTTTTCACGCCTCTGCTCCTCCACGTCAGAAAAGTGGCCATGAAACAGTCGGATCTTCACGAGATTGCCTTTCTCTCGATGACAAAGCTCTTATTTGGCGCACAAATGAAAAAGATCACGCAACAATGGTCTTCTCCCCCGGGGGGGCTGAGTAGCGCTTTGCTAAGTAAAGACATTTCAGAGTTGATTAACAAAACCCCGGTGAACGTATGTTGACTTCTAGGATTTCAATTTGGCACGAAGAAAAAGCAGTTAATTGGGAAAGGCAGTGAAATGAAGGGACGACTGTCTTTTGAGTGTGTTCCTGCTTTTCATGAGTTTTATAAGTTGTCCTCTGGGAACGAGTGCACAGAGCCCAAAATAAAAATAAAAAGTTTGTTCTATTGAAAGACACTTTCCTCGTCCTAAACTGAATATCTACCCTCTCCATCTGGATGTGAACTGATTTACATAAAGTCTACAAAGTGTATATGCCTCTTTGTTTTGCTCCTTTACTACAGGGATGAAACAGACACACACACACACACACACACACACATACACACACAAATTTAGGCTCCATTAGCACGTTGATAAGACATCTAGGAAATGGAATGAGCTCTGAAAAGAAACATGGCGAGCGAAAGCTAAACACGGAGGAGAGTGAATAAGTTGGAGGCAGAAGGAATAAAAAAATGGAGGAAGGGGATAATGAAATGATAAGAACTGAAAGTGAAAAAACGAAGGCAGATCAGAAAGGGAAGGGAAACATAATTGTCATAAATACGACAATAATAGTTGAGCTGAGAGGAAGGGATGGTCGTAGGGAAGGAGAAGGGCGACTCAGGGAGGAAGTAAAAAGAAAACTGAATAAAGAGCCAACAGGGCGGAAAGCAAATGAAAAGTTAAACCAAGCAGTTTTCAATTATATAGAGAAAATTGGGTTTATTCAGTTGAGGGCAGCGAGAGAAGGATGAGCGGGCAGAGAAAAGAGGGACGGAGAGACGGATGAGTGCAAATGATCTGCACCGACTGCTTCCCTCCAGATGTTCACAGAGATCTGAGCCATAATGGTCAGAACAGAATCATTTAATATCTGCATTTCAAAACAAATAAAAGTTCTAATATATTAACTGGAGCTTTCTGCTGGATCCAATCATCAGATTGATTGTTATCACAAGAACAGAGGATGCATTGGCTTCATACTGTAGAGTCCTGGGATTTAGTTGAATTCATAAACACTGGTTTTTAATAACTTCTGAGTCTTTTTCAACTGGTCTCCAGTTCAGATTTACTCTTCAACTGGCTGGAGCTGATTCTGACACTTGAAGCTGTGACTCTTCTCACATACGTTCAGGGTGAGGAAACATTCTCCTTATCCAGAGTCACTGAATCAACAGACTCTTTTTAAAGAAGCTGGCGATTTAAGGGAGCAAAGTTGTGTTCAATTGTGTCTTTGAAACACAGACTTTTATAAATAAAACTCCCTTCCTCTGAACATCTTCCTGGAGTGGTGGTTCTGAGAATCGCCCGAGCCTCAGGAGGTCAGTCGATTCACAGCAGGTCATCAACCACACGTGGAGACGAGCTGCTCGGCTCAACTGGTTTTAATGGTCTTGTTTTCTGCATGTGGTGGTTTCATGTAGACCTGCTCGTCTGGGAAGTGTTTTTCTGTGTTTCTGTGGGATGGCAGAGTCCTCGGAGACACTGCATGTAATTACGTGAAATAAAAATAACCCTGACTCGGCACACAGCGGGTCGGTTACCAGCGTCAGATAATCAGATCGACACGACGCCACCTCAACCGAGTGCTGCCGGGCCGACGAGTGGATGAGTTCAGTTTACACAACAACGCCACCTGGTGTATTTGTTCTCTGAGCTTCACCACATTCAGTCGTAAATAAAATAAAGATTAAAACATCAAAGTGTTAAATCTCAGCTTAATTTGAGTGGATTTAAGTCAATATGTTTAAAGTTGACAGGCTCAAATTGAACAGAATCATCATATTTGTTATTTAGCTGTCACTCAGTTTCTCTGCAGTGGAAAGTTTCACGATGAGTCAAAGAACAGAGGAGTCGAGGAGTTTTCTTCTTTTATAGAACATGAACTCGTCTCTCCTCGTACATTCATGTGTGTAAAAAATCTATGTTTTAAAGTGATCTAACGATTCGTGACACAAAGCAGCCGTGTCTCCATTGAAAAGTGAAGAATCTCCTGTTTAATTGCCCAGAACCTAATTTAACCGAGAGTCGTAATTCAGAATAAGGGTAATTGAACGGAAATATGAAACTGGAATTCAGAACTGAGAAAACCGAACCCTGAAAAGATAACGAGGACGTTTCTACAGAACTATGAACCGACGATCAACCATCCGAGCTACAATGGAACAGAAGTGGGAGAAAAGGTAATTGAATGAGTAATTATAATATGAATAGAGACTAATGACATACCATGTGACACAAGTGCGTAGCTGCAGAAATAATCTCACTAATATTTCTTAGTTCTCTCTTTTTAATAAGGTCACGCTGCTCGCCGTCCTCGTCCCTTCACTCGCAGCTAATTAGCTTCTTTTTAAGTTGTACATTTTGACCTTTAATGAAAACAATAAGTGACTTTTACAAACAATCGGCTGCAATCATTTCACATCAGCTCCATCAGGGTGGCCTGTGTTTGGAAAGTGAAGGTGGGGAAAGCAGCACTTTATTGTATTTTATAGTTTCTACTTCAAAGCCATAATTATCTTTAATTTATCGGAAAGCTCTGGTTAGATGTTGAACGGAATAACAGGTTGGTGGCGAAGAAACTGATCACAACAAACACACAAACACAACACAACTCCATGAATCAGGTCAGGAGTGTCGCTGCCTGGAGGCTCTTAATGAGGAGCCGCTAGCAGGGGAGAGGCCACCGGCTTCAACACCAGGATCCTCCTCAGTCACCTGACCTGGGTTCCAGATACATAAACTCATTAGCTGCACATGTTTAACTCCACACCTCTGTCACCGTGTAGAACCTGTCGCTCTCTGTTACTGTAAATCTGTTTCAGGATGATGTCATCATCCTGTGTCCGTCAATCTGATGTTCAGGGACAAAATAAGACCCTCGTCTCTGTTCAGCCTAAGGTCATCATTTACAGAGGAGCGAGCCGAGAGTCTGTCGTCGGTCCTGAGCACCGGGGATCATAACAGCATCATGGTATGTGTGTGTGTGTGTGTGTGTGTGTGTGTGTGTGTGTGTGTGAGCTGGCTAATGAGCGACTTTGAGGATATGTGGATGTTCCCTGTGGCAGCCAGTGAAAGCACAGAGTCCCAGGAGTGATTTGCAATGAAAGGGATCCCTAATGTGTGTGTGTGTGTGTGTGTGTGTGTGCCTGTGTGTCCACTTGTTTTCATCGTCTCCCTATTTAATTACGATCTGACCACCTCGGGAAGCTGAACATTTCTCACGGTTTCAGGAGAAGAAAACACGGTCTGTCTGTTATAGCGGCCATGTCTTGGCTCTGATTGGCAGATCAGCATCTGAAGACACCAGCATCAGGAAGCCAGTGAGTGGTGAGAAGAAGAAGAAGAGGAAGAAGAAGAAGAAGAAGGAGGAGGAAGCCTACAGTCCACAGCGTCTGCTACATCGTAGAAGAGGAAACAGCTTCAGGCTCCTGAACTGAAGCAACATGTCGTTTCCCTGAAGAGACTCAACCTCAGTAACAGTCTGGTTGGTCTCCCCAGGAGGTGCAGTACTTTAATCCACTCACACACTGAAACATGGAGGGAGGCTGCGGTGCATCTGAGTTTGTACAGTTTGTGTACTTGTCGGGGGTGTGGGTTGACGGGCTGATGAAATAAGATATACTGTAAGTACATCACAGAGCCGCTCAGCATCAAAGACGATCTGATCTCTGGCCCTCGTCTCAGTCTCACACTCTCGTCAGTACCGCCTGTGTTTCACCACAAATAATAATCCTGTTACGCAACCGAGAGAAATCATGATTTATACACTCGCCTCCTGCTCGGCTCTTCCACCTCACCGGCTCCCTCTCTCTGGCTTCTTCTCCGTCTCCTCCCCCCTTCACTGTCCTCGCTCCTGCAGTCGTCTCGTTTCATTTCTTGCTGTTGATTACATTTGTCCCACATATGATCATCAGAAGGCCAAATCATTTATAAAGCTCAGATGTTTCAATCCAAATTCTAAATGCTTTACAGAGGCATGGTTCTGTTGGCTTCATCCGGCTGTGACCAGTGAACTGCTGCTCCGACACGTGGAAAGCTGACGGATGAGGAGGTTCTAACCAATCAGAAGTGCCTCCTCGTTCCTGGGGGGAAATTCCTGCTTCTTATTATTTATATCTTAATAACATCAAAGTGTGGAGAGAGAAGAATCAGAAGAGAAAAACAATCAATACACAAAACTTAAGCAACCATGAACAAACCAAACGCCATTACGTTTCAATCACACGGTGTCGACTCAGTTTTCTCTCAAATACAAACACAAGCTGGAAAATCAATGAAGTTGTGGCATGGAGTGAGGGCAAAACACAAACACACACATGCACACAGACACACACACCCACAGCTATCTTTGTAAGGACCTGTCATTTACATAGTGTGTTCCTAGACCCTGACTCTACCGTCACCAACCGAAAACAAAGTCTTTTTTCCTGAAAACATGTTTTTAACTCGGTGGTATCCAGCACTTTGGTCCCCACACGTCCAGTAAAGGGACTGGAACTCACACTCACACACACTCACACACACACACACACACACACACACACACACAGTAACGATGGCAGCTAGATTCTTGAGGGGCAGGATTAAGCGTCATTAGCATTCATGAGGGGTGAAGGCTTTTCTCATGACTGTTTTAATCTGTGTGTGTGTGTGGCTGCATTTTAAAAGGTGTGTGACCTCATAAATTACAGTGGTTGACTTTCCCTCCAGGGAATATGGACACACACACACACACACACACACAAACACACACACATATGTACACACTATGCCCTTTTCCTGATAATGTGAAAAGCAATTTCCAAGCCTGTCACACTTAGACACACAGGAACACACAGGAACACACAGGAACACACACACCCCCCCCCCCCCCCCCCCCCCGGTGGAAACGATGCTGTTTTCAGAAGCTTCACAAGGATGTGACATTGTGAGTTAATGAGTTACACTTAAAGGAGTGTTTCCTGTTGTTGTTTTTAAATCAAAGGAAAATGATTTGATCTGAATTATTACGACTATGAAGTTCCACATCTTTGTTGGTCATGCTCTCGGTGTTTGTTGTTCTCTGGACAGAGATTGTGTCACTCTCGAAGAAGAAGAAGAAGAAGAAGAAGAAGAAGAAGAAGAAGAAGAAGAAGAAGAAGAAGAAGAAGAAGAAGAAGAAGAAGAAGCTGTGAAACTCAAATCTCTCTCTGTGACTCCTGCTGGTGGTTTTCTGGATCGTTACAGAAATAACGTTTTTTATTCTAACGAGTGAAGCCGACAAACCCCCGGCTCCTAATGAAAGATATAATCCAGGGAGGCAGCTCGGACTCCGAGTCCACCACAGTAACAAGGTGCCAAAACTAAAAAGTTTTTTTATCACAACAGTTTTAACATACAACTGATATTCTGCTTTAATGCTTCTTGTCTTCACTGTAAATCACCCCTGCTGCACACGAGAGCATTTTCAAATCTTAGCTGATTAAAAAGAAACGTGGACGCCACGGACCAAACGACAGATTTAACCGATTTTGTATCTTTCAGTCACGGGAACATCAAACCCAACGATCCAATCGAGACGCAGGAGCATGCACGTGATTTAAATGGTTTCCGATTTGTCCTCTACACGACGTGCGGTTGGTGACTCTCCCCGATCGGCTCGCTCTCATTGGCTGCTGAGATCGAGCCGATGGTCCTGGAGTGTGCAGCACTTGAAAAGGTCACTTCACTTAATTAATCATCTGATTGTAACACACAGCGTGAGGTTCGGACTGAATTCGCCATCAGGTCGCATCGTTACACAACATGTTTTCAGTTTGTATTTACAGAGCAACACGCCACAGGTCACCCCTGTGTGTGTGTGTGTGTGTGTGTGTGTGTGTGTGTGTGTGTGTGTGTGTGTGTGTGTGTGTGTGCAGCATGGTGTCGTGACTCAGCACAGCTCAGTTTTTGACGGCTGGTTGAGGACACGGTGAACCAGCACCAGAGTAACTGCAGACACTAATGATGGCACTCAGACACACTGGTATGCATGTGTGCGTGTGTGTGTTGGTATGTGTGTGTGTCAGTGTGTGTTTGTGTGTGCAGACAACAGGCCACTGAAGCTATGTGTTAAGCTTCTTTAAATACTTTTGTTAGATTTTTTTGACAAAACCAAAATTTTCTGTTTCTTACATTTATATATAAAATTATTTATAATTGTTCTCCTGGATTTATCAATTATTGTTTGCTGTTGTTGTTTCTCTTGGTGTCCTGAAGAATCACGTACTTCCCTCACGGTTCGTTTCTCCATAATTTAGCGAAGACACAAATGAAAAACAAAAACAGTGAAGGAGGGAACGGAGAGATGACACCGAGCAGAAATGAAAGAGAATGAAACATAACATGATGAGACCCCTGGAATAAAACATGTTGTCACCGCGACATCAAACGTCTCAACTTCCCAGGTGCTCCACAGCACAGACACACACACAGACACACACACAGACACAGAAACACACACATACACAAAGACATACAAGAAAAAGGTTATTAGATGATCAGCTGGACGAACAGCAAAGTCCTTAGCAGACGTCAAACCAGAAGATACACAACGTAAAAAACCCTTCACAACACCTATTGGCTCTCAGGTTGAGGCACACACAGCTTCACAGTAACACACAAGGTGAGTGTGTTTGTCTCCGGTTGAGTGAAGACGCAGTGATGAAACCCGAGTGTAAGAAAACCAGAGGCCACAAATAAAAAAGAGAAGGCACGAGGCGAGAGAAAAGAAAAATGAACATCAGTTCATCTGTGTCACATCAACACCCTCATATCGACATTGGCAGCAGATGCCCCGGAGGGCGCTCACGAGCAAGTCCCGATGAATTGGAGTGAATGGCCTCAAATAATTCTCAGCAGATCTTTCAATAAATATAAAATAAACGAAAATAAAGTCGTCATATTACGAAAGAATAAAGTTTTGATATCACGAGAAAGTAGCCATTGCAAGAACAGTTGTAGTTTTATTCTACGTGTCACGTTAGAGGTTGAATATCAGAAGTTCTGTTTCTGTGTGAAAAGGAGGAATGTGCAGCATCTTGTTAAATTGTACTTAACTAGAAGTTTCTCAAATAACCAAATCCTTGAAGTTTTGTCTCATCAGCTTCACAGGATCATCAGAATCAGGACTTTGAAAACAAAGTAGAAACATCCTCATTTACATGGAACGGCCTCGTTAGTTAAACACACTTGACATAAAGACGAGAAGAGAGAAAACATCACAAACACACAAGAGGCTTCACATCGTGGTTTGTGACTCGTGACGACTCGTTAACTCTGGGTTTTCTACGACTCGTTCCTTTAACCTTGAAACGAGTCCAGATAAAAACTTAAAGACCTATTAACTCAAGTCTGATTACAATCCCACACCAACCTCCCCCCCCCCCCCCGCTGCTCAGCCATCTTTTCATCTTTTAAGCTGCTACACACACAGACACACACACAAACGCGCTCACCCCGCTCACACGCACAGTTAAATATATGATTATCCTTTCTACTGCATCAATATTATACGTCATCGATTGGACTGCTTGTGTCTGTCTGTTATGTTTTGAATTTTCAATAAATCTACATTATATAAAAATATTTGTTGAGCTAATTAAAAAGTTTAAACACATTTATCAATACATTTTAATCATTAACGATGTATTTTAAATTCGTAAATATAGCATTTTAATGAGTTGTCGTCCATTATCATCAATTTCTAAAAACTCTTGAATTAATCATCTTGTTTTGAACCATATTTTTGTTTAAATTATATATTAATTCATTGTTAATGCAAAGGTCAAAGTTAGAATTCAATTTAATGATTTAAAGTTGAACGTATGTGTTATATGAAAGTGTAACTTCTTCATGATTCTCATTTTCACTGCAGACTTTGACTCTGTGAGCTTGTTTCCTGCCGCGGCTCCGAGTCTCATCTGTTTGGAACAAATTCCGCCAACGCAGCATCTGTTGTGTGGGCGTTCCACGAGTGGGTGGAGTCAGATGAACAGCTGCAGGTCACTTCCTCTTCCTGCGCTGGTTAAAATCGGACGTAAACAACGCTCGGGATAAAACACTTTACAGGACAAAGTTTGAAAGTTTGGAAAAAAGAATAAATTGTAAGCTAAAGGTCACTTGCTTGGACGATTTAAATTTGAGTTTCTCGTGTTAATGTGAAGGTTTCTGCCACGACTGTGGAGAGAAAACACTTTTCTCTTTCCTGCAGTTTAACTTCGGAACATGTGAAACTTTTCATTCCGACTCACTTTGTCCTTAAAACCTTGACGGACACAAAGACTTGTATTCTGTTTAAAAAGAGCAGAGGTCAGGATTCAAATCGTCTGTAGACCCTCGAGGTAAAAAAAAGTGAAATAACCATTTATCAGTTTGTTTTACAGGCTGCAGCATTAAAATGTGAATTTAAACGAGTGAAAGGCAAAAAGAAAACTCAGGGAGACTGTGTGTATGGAGCGAGGAGGAGGCAATTTTCAAAGTGCTGCTCTTTGTGGGAACTGTTTTCTTTTTAAGGTCTTGACCTTCTGTCTAATCTTCTATATTATGATCTGACGCTATACAAATCAAAAATCTGTGAGTACCAGGAACCATGTGACAAATTGTCTTCGTCTTATTTTTCTGTGAAACAGGTCACACAGAATCACACCTAGAACTTAAATCTCCAACACCCCCCTCCCTCCCTCTCTCTCTGCCTCTAAATCCCCCCCCCCCCCCCCCCCCGTCTTCTCCATAATGAGCTGGACTATTGATTCGTCCATAGATCAACGGTCTCCATCGATCGCCCTCGTGCTCCGACACCAGTGAAACCATGAACTCCTCGAAGTTATCAGTGCAGCAGGAAAATCACCCACTTAGGACAGAGGCAGAGGATAATGAAGACGAGTGATGAAGACGTAGCAGATCGGCCAAAGGTTCCGAATTAGCCTTTAGCGAAATGTAGCCATGGATTTTGAGAGACGCTGGATCAGAGTGAGACTGAAGAAAAGATGGAGTCAGTTTCTCATTGACTTCTATAGAACGACCAGTGGAGTCGCCCTCAGCTGGTCACTACACAGTATGCAGGTTTCAGGCACCTCCATAGTGGCTTCACTTTGTCTTTTTCCATTTTCATTAAAAGTCCACGTTACATTCAAGACAAGTTTGGAAAAGTAATGTTGGTTTGAACCAGGAGACGAATGTGAGACAGAAAATTACAGATTGTCAAATCAGAAAAAGCTGAATTACCATAGAAACAAGACATTTCTCTGACATCTTTAAATATTTATGAATGTGCATCAATGAGAAAGACTGACATCTCCACAAAGCGCACTTCCCACTCAAGCTTCATCACATCTCGGTGCTGAAGTTTGAAGGAGTTGCGGCTCGGAGAAGACGCCGCTTTTCCGAACTTCACCACTTTTAACCCTTGAACTCGTCTCAGCCTCTAATAATAAACTAATGTACCAAACAAGAATTAATCTCTTTCTGTTACCTGAAAGATGTTTGAGGTAAATTAAATGAAAACGCCTCCAGCAGCACGAAGACACAAACAATCGCCTCCACCATACTTCATTATTTTCTCCCATTAAATTAAATGAGTTTATTAAACCACGTCGACGACGATGAGTAAAAAGTTTAATAAAACTGTAGAAGAGTAAATATCATCTGGAGAGAAACTTTACTCTGAGTGGTTTTAATTCTGTATTTTAATATTAAAAGTAGTGAAATATTTAACACAGTTTTTAACTGAAGAGTCTGGCAGCTTCGATATTAACATATTTTGTTTTTCAAGGTTTCTGAGGGAAAAATGGAAGAATATTGAATTGCTGATGAAGAAGAATATTTTTATTTCATACAATAAACATATTTTATGTGAATAGCTGAATTAATTTCCGTTTTGACTGATTAAAGCAAATAAAGCATAAATTAGATAAGAGGATTATAGAGAGAAATAATTTCCTCCTCAGGAAATGATACCTGCATCTGTGAGCATGTAATTCAACACACTCACACACACACACACACACACACAAAATAACCATAGCAGCCGTGGGTGATGCGAGAAGCAGTTTTTTTATTCTCTGAATTCCTAAATAATTAAGAATTACTCTTCAAGCTGTTTTCTCTGAAACTCACACATCTACGCTGTCGTTTAAAAAAGCGATTCTAAAAGATGACACAGAAGAAAAAAAACGCATTTAGATCATAGAGTGTCTGAGCTGTCATCATGACGTCCCAGCCCGTTTTAATATCATCAAATTAATAATTAAAACCAAACGTATCAGAAACATGAACACTTGAGCAAACACCAGTGTGATAAGAACTACCTACGATGGAAGAAACCATCTTGGACAAACATTTACTTAACTTCTGCTTGACATTTTTTCAAGTTTGGACGATGTCCCATCTGCTAACATGGAGGAGGTTTATGATCAATGCTGAAGCTAGCCAGCAGGGGGCAATAGAGAGGATTTGGCCGGACTTTGGAGGAATCTATCGTGGTTTCCTTCTGGAATATTATCTTGTAATGTCGCTGTCAGAGCTGAACGGATCAGTTCCTCAAATATAGAGACATTGATTAATCTCATGTTGGATCCATTTTTATTCCACCGTTAAAGGACAGAGAGAGAATTTTAACTCTACGTGATTCGTGTAAAATTACACACGACATCCTGGTTTTTGTTGCAAAAAGGTCCTTGGAGTCGTCAATCATTCCTGTGACTTCAATCTTACTAAGACGAATATTCTTGTCTAAACAGGAATGTCTGAAAAACACTCATGTTCCATCTCCGGCTCTAAACCTCAACCGGCTCCTTCAGTGGAAAGAAAGAAATGTCTCCGTAACCACGAAGGTCAGCCTGAGTGTTTAATCATGTTTTCCGGTGAAGGAAGTGGAAGTGTGGGCTTTTAAGAGGTCAGAGGTGCCGACGTGCCCTTGAGCACTGACGCCGCTGATGAATGGAAGAATGAGAGGCTATGTGCAATGCATTGTGGGTAAAGGCTCTGTATAAAAGAAGACCATTTCTATTACATGTGCAGGTGTCGTGTGTACCTGAGAGAAAAGGACCTTCGCTTTTTACTGGCTGTGAATGAGACAGTTGATTAAATGGCCTCTTGAACAAACGGATGTAATATGAAGGAAGTTCAGAGTCAAACGTCAAAAACTCCACATCTTCAATATTAAATACATAAAAAGGTGTTTTTTCGATTTGTTAATAATGCAAATAATCTCTTCTAACAAAGTTGAGCGTTCGAAAATTCAAGTAAAATAAGCCTTCAAAGTTCTCCACACTCACTTGATTTAGTTTTTCCTTCCAACATGTGCTCATTTCTTAAGGGACGGGGTCTGGGAGTGAATCCGAGACGCGCTGCTGCAGCCTGATACTTGCTGATCTATCTGTCCGCTGCAGACTCGGCTTTTCACTTCAAACCTTTATTTATGGTGGAGGAGCTCGCCAAGCGTGAACACCTTATGTCAGAGCTGCTCCATATCACACACTGATCCACGGGAGTTGTCGACTCAAGTTTCCCCCCCCCCGATTTCTACCGAAGGTCGCTCCAGCTCTCTGAACTCCCTAAAAACCAAGATTTAAAATGCGACGTTTTCAGTGTTTGCTGAAGAATCAGGTGAAGGACAACGAATCGTCAACATTGTAAAGTTTGTACCTGCTTAAAATCATGTGATCATTGTTTACATGTAAGCATGGTGATGTCAGCATTTAGCTCATAAAGCTGCTAGCAGGGCTCGAGCTTATAAAACTGTGACACTGACGACCACAGCTCATTATCTTTACTTAGACCCAATTCTTCCATCTATTACGAGCGTGTTTTACATATACACATGTAAAGGTACATATACCTATACCTATACACCTGTCAGTTAGCGGCAGTGCTTTGAGCTAAGATGCAAAAATATGAGCCTATGTCAAACAAACCGCAATTTCAAACATTAAATGATTTTAATGAAAGACAATTGAGGAGCGAGTCCATAAATGTGTCAATACGAGGGAACGGTTGTTTCCCTGGGGGGGGTTCTACCGCTCGACACCATGGAGATAAACTAAGAGATGCATCACAATGGAAGCGACAGACATCATCACAGAGAGCTGAAGCCTCCTGCTGCAGGAACGTCACCTCCAGAGGACCTCAGAAGATAATTAGACATAAAAATATCGAGGCGACACCGATACTGCGAGAACAAATGGAAACGAGTTTATTCAGCCCTGGGCTTAATGAAGCGGAGACCAAAAATAGTTTGTTTTTTCTCCTTTCTGCTGACAGACCAGTAATGACTCCCGCTTCAAGGCTGCAGCTCCATCACGAGACACAGCCCAACATTACAAACCTCTCACTCGGGCTGGCAGCAGGACACACAGGCTAAAGAGGACGGAATCAAGCATAATGGAAAGTCGTATATTCAGCCGCCACTCGTGGGTGAGCTGAAGTCGTCGGGTTTATTAGAGATTGGGCAATAGACTGAGTGAAATCCTCTCCTGAGCCATTACTGCAGGGAAAACAGAGGAGGCAATTTGTAGGTTAAAAGCCAATAAATGGGCCTGTGGTGATGGTTTCCCATCAGCGGTACACAAACCTTTAGGGAGGAGCCGAGGCCTTTAGTCCCATTATCCTCTCTCATGGAGCCTAAAGAGAGAACATTCGACTCATTAGGGAGAGACGACTCGCACAGAACAGGATGAATGGCTCGAACGTCTGGCTTTAAAGGGTCGTGCTGCGATGTTTGCATGTTTCAGATCAGTAACTAAAGAGCAAAGGTTATTTATCCAGTTACGAGTCACAGAGTGCATCGCACACAAAGCAGTAACAAGTAACTACTAAATGATTTCCCAAAACAAACTCAACAAACTTTTCTCTCAGCTTAACCTGAAGTTCACACCGATACGTTTTCATATTGAAACGGAAGCGAATACATTTTTCTGATGAGCCTTCTCGCTCGATGATCTCCGTGCACACAGAGACAACGTGAACAAAGATTGACGACACGTCTCCCACTCCTCCGGGAAAAAAGCCAAATCATGTCAGGTACAAACGCTGCCAATTCGTGGCGATGACCTCACTTGGTTATCGCCCGTTTATATGTCATCAAATAACTAATTAACTAATTAAAACCAAACTTATCGGAGACACGAACACTTGAACAAACATCAGTGTGATAAGAACTTCCTAAAATGGAGGAAACCATCTTTGACAAACATTGACTTTCGACTTGACATTTTAGTCCCATTGGCTAACATGGAGGAGGTAACGTTTATGATGGTCCTAAGTCCTGGAGACATGTGGACACCAGACTGGTTGATCTGATTCCCTGTTCTGTATTCCTGAGTCACGGTTTCTCTAAAGAATCTCATCTCGTGTGAATCTTCCTCGTTGGTGATTCCTGAACTTTAAAGTAATTTCTCCTTGTTTGGATCAATAACTTGTTTTTCTCATCTGGCCGTCTTCAAGTTTTTCCAGACGCTGTAATGTGCCGCTTCACTGGAGCATCCCGAGGATTTAGAGTCTGGATTCATCAGTCAGGAGGAGCGGGGGGGGGGAGCACCTGCGATGTTCCTTCATGTTGACTGAGGGAGTATAAATAAAGATTAGAGATGCTGCAGAGGAAGTCCTCCACAGATGGTTTTCACTGTACGTTCTTATCAGCCACGGATGAGAGTTGAGTCACATCGTCATGTTACCATCTCTGCCCTTCGATTTATCTTCGACTTAAAAGTATATGTTACATATTGTGGCGTCTCCATTCACAGCTGGAACCTGACTATAAGTCTATAGATCCGAGATTGTCATGTTAATAATGAAGTAGGTTATTGATCAGCCTGCAGCACATTGTGATGTGAAGCTACACAACCTGCTGTGGGTCACAGGCTCATTGAGCCATGTGACGATCAGCTGAGTGGATTCATAGGTTTTCTGTTCCATTAGTTTCTAATCAGCTGAAAATAAGAGATGTTTGTTTTCAGCTCCGGGATCGATGACTCTGATAGGTTTAGTTTTAATTGGTTATTTGATAATCGGTGATTGACAGCTGAGACGTTATATACAGTCACTGATCATATGTATACAGTTATTGGTCGTCTTTATAAACCTTCTGCAGTTGTTCTTGTTGTTTTTTACGACTCTTTTGTTTGAATGTAAACACAAACATGTCCAACCAATTATACATCAATGCATTGAAATGTCTGAACGTTTACAACCTTATTAATATTCAGGATTGATGTTCTGCTGATGATTATGCATAAAAAACTGCAGCCAAAGAAAACTCTGTGTGTGTGTGTGTGTGTGTGTTGCCACGGCACCCAACTGTCATAGCTGACAACGATCAGTTGCCAATGTCTGAGATGACCTTTGGTTGATGGGTGTTTACATACTGACACACACACACACACACACACACACACACACACACAGACACACACACACACACAATAACATTCATGACTCAAATCACTGGACAGGCAAATACATGGCATGGGAAATGTATAGTGTGTTTGAAGAGGGAATGTGAAGGATATGGCCTTCGATCACGCACACACAGACACACACATACACACACACACAAACACACACACACAAGCACCATGTTTCTGATCAGTTCACCGGAGGTCACATCTGCTCCGAGCTACTCGTCACATCTGGAGTCATTCAAACAGAAACGAGAGGAAGGTCTTGATGAAGACGAGGCGGCGGCGTGCACACGTGAGAAGATGGAACTTCCTTCCGAGTAAACAAACGCATAAATAAAAGATCCGACACGTCTCGCACCTTTATTACACTGTGACATTTTCCCTCACTGTTATCTCTGCAGCCAATCAGCTGAGGGTTTACTCAGCAAAGGTTATGCCAAAGGAACCCAGAAGAAAAGAGAAGACCAAGGTTTTCTCTAGTCCTCTTGTGTTTTTACAGGCTGTCGGGTCATGCCAGGCCCAGGTCACTGAAGCCCTGACGTCACAGGTTCGAGGCCGACATGTGACCTTTGCCATGACCTTTGTCATGTGTCATCCCTCATCTGTCTCCCGCTGGGCTCCCTGTTTATCCTGTTCCAAATAACGCAGAAATGCCATGAAGATAATGTCAGATAAAGGTTCCCAGGTCGTCAGCCGGTAATTATCTTCAACCTGAAGCTTCAAAACGTCGCTGAGGTTTTTTTTTTTACCCCAGAGTCTGGATGGACACGGTGAAAGTGACTCAGCACTAAACCGTTTAACTCAGGTCTGATGGAGCCGGACGATCCAATCAGATCACACCCCGACATCAGCCGGTGGGAAACTGTGATCTGTATCTGCATGTGCAGCAATGTAACACGAGGAAGGTTTCCATCATCCTCATCATCACCCTCATCATCATCCTCATCATCGCCGCTGCAGTGAGGAACGTGAGGAGAGAGAGAATCTGTCACTGCGAGTCTGTTAATGTGTCGGTCTTAGCTACGATAAAAACGGCAAACAAGTGATAAACAAAAGTAAAACTACCTCCAAAAAGTAATTCATATAAAAGTGTGAACAGCTAAAATAAAACACACAACGGGGAAACTTTAAAGTCCTTAGGAACATGTTTACTGATGTTATAAATCAAGTGAGAAGTGGAGTCATTTTCTCAAAGACTTCTATAGAAACAACCAGTGGAGTCGCCCTCTGCTGGTCAGTACACAGAATGCAGGTTTCTGACACTTCTGCATTAGCTTCACTTCCCGTCCTCCTCGGAGTCTACGTCTGTTTTCATCAACAGTCTGAGGTTCAAACTCCGGTGCTTTGGGTAAAAATGTCACATTCAGGTCAGGTTTGATGTGAACGAGGCCACGAGTGTTTGTTTTCCAGTGAAGCTGATTCGCTGCATGTGACACAGTCGGGGGAAACGTTATCGCCAAAAGAAAATGGCACATTGTCACATCAGAAACAAACGTCTCACAATTACAATAGAAACGAGTCGTTTCACCGAATCGCTGCTCAGCGTCCGGGGGGGAAATCATGCAGAGCGTTTATTGCTTTATGGCTCTGGTCGTTTATTTTCCTGAGCAGTTTGATGGGATCGGAGATGAGGGAGGCAACTGCCGAGACATTAAATACTGTGCAGCTATTTCTCTGTCACATCAGACGCCAGCAGGCTGCAACTCAGAGGGAAAATCGAGCTGAAATGATAACGTAATTCAAACCTTTTCCCTTCTGCTTAGTAAACACAAATAACAACAGACGCACAAGTCAGAGAAGGAGACGACTCATATTTTATCCAGCGGAGGTTTTTTTTAATTTTTTCTCAAGAGGACGACTGTGGGAAGTTAAAGTCGTGTAGAAAAAGACAATGACATCAACCTGCCTCACAAATCGTCCCAAACCTTCTCTGTTCACTGATCCAGAGTCAGAAAGTAGAAAATAGAGTTTCAGCTCTAAGTGGATTAAAACAACAGATATAATAAACAGCTCAAGTCTAATGACAAGTTTTTGCGTGTGAGTAAAACAGGTGAATTAACTGCAGAACTAAAGTGAATCCTCGGGGAGAAGATTAAAAACTCCGGACAGTTCTTCAGGAGGATCTTTCTCTGTCATGATTGAGATTCTTTATACGTCTTTAAATCCCCCCCCGAGGGATCAGTGTTCCAGAGCAAAGCTTTAATTACCTCCTGATATTCTCATGACTCATGCTGCTGTTTTTAATACTGTCTTTACTTTCTTGTGAAATAAAAATAAAAATAAAATAAATCATTAACATATCTGGAATAAATCAACACGCCAGAAATGAGCCTAACCATGAAAATACATCGGAATAAACCCAGGAAGTCCTGAAGCCTCGTGACAAGCTGCTTCGTGAGTCGGGAATCAAACATAGAAAACGAGAAGTTTGTTCATCGGGTGAGGAGGAAGTTCAGCAACCTGAACTCCGGTGAACAGCTTCATGCAGAGGAATCAAACCCAGAGTCGGAAACACCAGCAGGTGATCAGGACTTTGTGGGAGGAAACCTTTTCACAGGAACGCTTCAGACAACAAGCAGCGAGCCCACAGCAGCTCTGTAATCCCTTCACCGTCCACCCTGACCCACCTACGTCTGGCTGCAGCGCTGAAGACCACACATTCAATTTATTCTTTTCATTAAAATCTAAACACTCCCCTGGAATCCTTCACATCAGAAGCAGCTAATGACAACAGAGGGAGAGAAGGAGCCAGGGGGGAGAGGAGGAGCTTCTTTCTGTGGGTTTAAACTGAAATAATCATAGAGGACATACTAATATTGTTTTATGCTCAAATAACTTCATCGCACCTCGGCATGAATTCTTAAAGGGCAACGCACCCGCTGATACGAGTGAGTGGCTCTGATTGATCAAACCCCCTCGTTCTCTTTTGTCAATAATTGATTCAAGGTTTTAACAGCTTGAAGCTTCGCATATCAAACGCTGTGTGATACTGAGGCTCCTCGCAAGTGGAGCAGATGAAAGCTGGTAATGACGGGATCAAAGGATCTCACAGCACGACTCTGTCACGCATGTTTTAACCAAACACCTCTGATCCTGTCGTGTCCGGTTCAGACTAAAAGAATAAGAAAAGAAGAATATGCATCAAATTCTCTGTAAAAAATATTATATTTCAGGCATTTTAATGATCAGAACACCAACAAATTATTCTATGTCAGCACTCAGCGTTCTGCCTCCCTAAGCATTATGGGAGATGAACAGCCTCATTACCGTGATGTCCAACTCTTTGGATCATTTGGAGCTTTTATTTTGACAGATTCATAAAAGCGTCCTTTATTTTACTGAGCTCCAGCAGGTCTTTTATTTTGTAGTGAAGTTCAGTGTCAGACTTGCAGCTGTTAAAGAATCCAACACACCTCCTGCAGCTTATTGTGTCAGACTGCAAACTGTGTGTGTGTGTGTGTGTGTATGTGTGTGTGTGTGTGTGTGTGTGTGTGTGTGTGTCTGTGTGTGAAACAAAAGGAGGCAGATAAAAAGCTTATATCTATCACACGATTGGATGAGACGCGTTTTTGTCGCAGTCTGGGACTTTGGGAGATGTTTGTGTGTCTGTCGTGAGTCTCTGCTTCTTTGAAAGTGTGTTCTCTTTAATTATTTGTGTGTGTGTGTGTGGTAGCAGATAGTGGCAGCAATTGAGAGATAGTCGTCACCGTGTGTTGTCTTGTTGTGATGTTCTGCTGACGCCTTATTAGCCGTCTCTGCACCGCGGTGGGTCTATTTCTGTCGGCTGCGTTGGAGCCTTCGAGGTCTCAGTGAAAGTTTCTCACCTGCTGTGGTTTCCACTCTCTCGCTGTTTACCTTTGCTTATCGAGGTAAAAGGGACCGAGCCCCCGACGGAGAGATTGGCTTCTGGGAACTGGCCTGAGCTGTGGCTTCCTGTTTATCTGACTGTGTCAAGGTCACTTCGACTGAGAGCTGCCGACTGGAGGAAGTTTGTTGAATCTTAAATCCAGGAGAGAACAAAACGAAGCTGCTACCCAGAATCCTCGTTTGGCCCAACAATCCTACACACGACCTACTTCCCCTCGCTTGTTGTGTCTTTATCCACAGGTTATTGTCTTGGTACGCCCACTGGTGGTTCGGAGCATATTGCACGGCGTTGACCTTCAAAGTGTCAGTGCAGGCTCGTCGTCCGGGGGCGTCATCCACTACGCAACTACGCAAGAATAAATATAAGTTCCACTGAGACGTGGACGAATCTTCACATCTTCATGTTAGACGAGCATCACGGTGCAAATCGATTTCTAACAGAGGAAGAAAGACAGTGAGGGATGAGACTCGGCTGCTGCTGCTGCCCGGACGACAGATTCCCCCGCACGCATCAGTGCTGCAGAAGAAGGGCTCCTCAGGTCGACTCCCAGATAACAGGCAGCGACATCAATAAACACAATTTCACGGAGACAAATGCACAACTTCAGACCTGCGACTTTATCACATTCCACTGACAGGGAGGAAATCAAATCGACCCAAATACCTCACACGCTGTATCTGCGCTGGTTAAACACATCCACTCCCCCCCCGGTGTCATTTCCCCCGAATCAGACTCTGCAAACTAAACATCACGGGAGTGTTTAGTTTGTGATATCAGTAAATCAGCCAGCGTTTCAGTCACATACCTGATGTATCTCTGTGGCTAACACGGAGCCGCTTTGTGTGTCGCTCTCATCCCGTCAGCGTCACAGCTCCTGTGTAATGTAAATATCTGTCAAACACAGATAAAAAGGAGAGTCTGGTACATTTACAGGAGCTGGAACAAGAGCCAGTGGAGCTCAGGGGATTGAGAAGAGCCACTGCACTTTTTTCGGAACAAAGTTTAATTAAATTCTAATTCATGCAGTACAAGTACACAGCTACAACTTCACGGGGCCTGATGCCCAGACTCAAGCCTGGTTTGCTCCCACGTCTTCCAGACCCGACCAAGAATGAACAAACTCACCAACCGACACTCAAGACGTGCACCGCGTGTGCTCATGGGCAACCTTCACCCACATAGCATATATCCATCCATCCATCATCTAAACCGATGATGTGCTGCAGGGAAGATGGAGCCAGGCCCTGACTCTCACTGAGGGCTGAAATTGGACGTGAGGACAGGTCGCCTGTTTATCACAAACCAACTCCCAGTGACTGTAGTTTTAAAAAAGCTTTACATTTGCATCAGGAGGCTGCTGCTTCAACCGTTTAGTTTGGGAGAATGGAAAATCTCTTCATGCTGTTTTCACTCTGGGTTTAAGGTGTTTAGAGTTTTAGGTTCTTCAGTCGTGTTGCTTTGCAGATTTGAAGCAGCTGGACTTCATCATAGAGACATAAACAGAAACTGAACTCACAGATCCGAAGTGAAGGATGGAAATCTAAGAAGGCCGTGATTGGAAAACAAGGTGGTCCGGTCTTCATTCCTGGAAAAGAATCACAGCAGCGTAGTTATTTAATGTGAACTTCAAAATTGTATGGGTTTTTTGTTTTTGATGTTTTCCAACAAACTCTGCATCGAGTATATTTTCAAGTATTTAACATGTACCTCAGGGATTTCTTCCACAGGAACGCCAAGAATGACTGGAATGTTCAATGCACCATCGCTTCCTTTGAAATTGTTGGCGCTGTTGATCAGGAGAAGTTCCACGGTGTTGCTTTGAAATTTAAAATAGAGTCCTGACGTGAAAGGGACTGAATGAGGCAGATTCTGTAGAAACTAACTGAGTATTTTGGGGTTTGAAAAAGTTTTGATAACCTGTTTGTGCTGTGGACGGGTTCCACATGATCCTCTACTCCGTCACGTTCCCTCACTGGGAGCAGGAGGTGGTTCTGTCCCCTCAGTGGGGGGGTCACCACCACGGATGGTACAAGACCTTTCCATCATACCGGTGGTTTCCCATGACGTGCACATCATCGGGGACTGTGCCAACCCGCAGCTGCCTCAGCCGGTGGAACCCTGCCAGTGACATAAAGGCTTCAAGAGGAAGCTGCATGTGATGTAGTTAACAAATCATTTGGGATTATCCAGTCCATGCTGCTCTGGGTCTGGATTTAATTACTAGTTTGAGTTCTCGCGTCTGAAGGATTAACATGTTAACGCCTCTGAACCATCGGGCCTCCTGCTGTGCCCCCCCCCCGTGGAAGCTGAGGGACACTTGGAGACTGAATCCAGGACGAGCAGCAGGAGGTCCCGGAGCAGAGGAGGTCCCCAGAGGAGCAGCCATATTAGCTTAGACTGAAAAATCCACCCCTGTCTGTGCAAATAAGAGCATTCAAATGCAGAATAGTCCCAAGAGGACGATGATGTGACGGCACAGACATACGTTCCCTGAATTCTTTTTTGAACCTGAATATATCTCATGTAATTACAAGTTGTAAGTTTTTTTCCCCTTATGATGGTTAATAGATATGTTCCACTTTTCAAAGGCTTCCTTGCCCTCTCCATCAGATCTGGGCCTCCGGGGGCTCCGCTCTGCCTCATACGTCTCATGGAAGGAGGCGGCTTGTCTGCAGGGGGTCTACATGTCCGTACTTAGTCAGTGGAGAGTGGAACTCTTCAAACAATCCTTGCCAGTTCGTCTAAGTTGCGCTTCACATGACCGGCTTCGGCAGTGGGGCGTGGAGGAGATCGTGTCCCCTGGGGCCCACGTCCATCTCTGCAAACGTCACAGTTCAGTAACTTCTGCCCCAAACTGCAGAGGAGAGTGGAGTAACACTTTAACGAGAGAGAATCGCAGACAGGGCTTGCAGGTCTGTGAAGCCTTCAGCCAATCAGGACAAAGTTCTATAGTCACAGAGGCGGATCCCTGTAGGTGCAGCGGTATCGAACCTGTGACGTGTTAAAGCAACACTATTATTTTTGTTAAATCCGCAGCTTGGCCCTGTTGCTCATTAAACTCTTTAGTATCGTGGGACATGTGAAGTTCTACTGGGCTGTGGGATGATTCCTCAGTCGACTTCAGGTTTGTAGCAGCTGCAGGATCCAGTGAAAATACAAACAGGATCTGCCCCATGTGAGTCCCAGTCACTGAACCAGCAGAAAGCTCCAGTTTCAATATAAAGATATTTATCTGTTCGGTTCTTTCATTTAAATAATCAGCAGCTACAGGCAGCAGCTTTATTTCCAGAACCCACTGAGCCTCATTTAAATTCAAGAGCAACATGAGTTTTTAAAATATTCAAATTTATGGAAGGTGCAGCAGTAAAAAGGGAAAAGGGGTTTTTGAACATTTATTAAAACTAAGGCAGCAATTTACTGTGTGTATATACGTAAAGGAAAACTCAACACTGTAGAGTTAATAACCTACAACGACCTGTGAGAGGAAACAAGAAGCAAAAAGGAGGAGAAAGTGGCTTCACTTCAGTTTTGACTGATCAGCAGCAGAATGCAGTAGAATCAACGTGTCACCGAGCTGCGACTCGGCGGGAGTCTGACAGATTCCCCCCCCCGTCGGGGCAGGAACTCAATATTCCATGTTTCAGCAGCGGAGATTACAAAGACGGTTCAGAAGCTGCTGCAGCGTTTTCAATTTCAATGAGTGAAAGTGATTCTCTGTGGTTTTCAGATGAAGCTGAGCTCAGGTGGAGGTGGCAGGGGGAAAGAACTGAGGAGCACGTTTTGAATTGTCATCATTTCAGAGTTGTAAACCTCCCACCAATGAAAATCCTGTGTTTTACTTTGTTATCGTGTCAATGAAGACTTTTTAAAACCTCTGAGAAACCTTGTGTGGTCGTAGCTTTACGAGTTGTTTCAGAGGAGAAGGAAGGGGAGCTACTGGTCAGGATTTTACCAGCCAAGGTAGCTAATGTTAGCAGCTTATTATTAGCTTAGTCGGCTGAGGGGGATGGAGATACAGGAAGTTTCTTCTCTACATTTACAGATTCATAGATAAATACACAATGAAAGCTACAACTTTGAGTTACATCCAAGAAATTAACACTTTAAGGAACTTTGTCATAAAAAAACAAAAACTGAAATGTCGTGAAATTGTACAACTTTGAAAGAGATCTCAAACTTCACCCTTTCATTTCAGAGCGCCAGTCACGGCCGAGTGGCTCCGCAGCCATGAAAGGTTTTAGTGACGCCTCCGTGCCGAGGGAATAACACTTCAGATCCCCGGTGGAGCTGAAAGCCTGAGAGGGGCCGCTCGGAGACGAGGTGGGTGGAGGAGACTCTGGAGCTGAACTTCAAGACGAGCCGGTGAATCCGCTGCCGTAAACACACGCTGATAGCTGTGGCAGTTTGACTCCTGGCTAATGGAGTGGAAACTCCATCAGCTCAAGTGGCAGGTTGACTCAGAGTCCACGTGCGTGCGCTCACACTTTGGCCACTTTGGCCTCGAGATGAAAGGAAAAGGATGGAGCGGTGCCATGTGACTGACAGGAAGTAGCGCAAGTGTTTAACATTGGCACAGACTTGATGGAGGCAGAGGATAAGGTGTGGAGATTAATGTGGTCGGTGTCCTCAGGATTATTTATGATGCAGTGTAGTGGAGGGATAGTATGTAAATGTTAAAAAGAACGAGAGAGAGTGAGAGAGAGAGAGAGAGAGAGAGAGAGAGAGAGCAAACGAGTAGAAAACAAAAGATCAGGATGTTTTTCATGGAGGATCAGGCCCACGTGAAAATAACTCTCCAACACATCTCTGAGATGAGATCTACCTAAAATGATAGAAACCATCTTGGAAAAACATTTATTTAACGTCTACTTTGATGTTGTTCAGCTTGGTCGATGTCCCAGCTGCTAACATGGAGGAGGTTCACCAACTATACTGCAGCCAGCCACCATCTTCATTTACAGTCTGTGAAAACCGAACGCAGCAGATTCTGGATGAAACAATCCGAGTTATTTTTGATCAAGTTTCTTCATTTTGTCGGCTGCACAGGAAGAAGAGACACACACACGGGGGGGAGGGGGGTTGTCGTTTGTTCTGCGAGTGTCGTCGTTGTTGTTGAAGTTGTTACTGACCCGGGAAGAAACCTGGAGTAATGACATCATCGGCGCTCCGAGCCAAATCAGTTTATTCCACTTCCCGGCCGAGTTCCTGTTATAACCTCCGTCTCCACCCGCCCTCCTCACCCCGGAGACATCATCATTCTCACCCTCCTGTCCACCGCCACCTTGCCTCCAGCTCTCTCTCTCCCTCTCTCCCTCTCTCCCTCGCTCTCTCACTCTCTGTGTCAAATGTGATAATAACCTGTTGCCTGGTTTCCTGCTATCTTCAATTAAAATGAACCGACACTGCTGGTGATGCTCTGATGTCAAAGTGACACACAATAATTAAGTTAGGTTGTAATTATGTTTTTGTCTTAGTCACAGAAACACTGGGATCTGTGGCCTTTTCTTAATCATGAGTCATCGTCACTTCCTAACAATGACCCACACAATCAGAGCAGACGATAAAAGTCACATAATCAAATCATTTTGTGATATGAATAAAGTTTATTATTACTTGAATATATCATTATTATAATTTTCTTTGTTGGACAGAGACAGTCAACTACAGACCTGAGAGAGAGTGAGAGAGCAGGGGAAGGTCCTGGTTCCGGCCGGTTGGGATTCGAACCAGGAACCTGCTGCTTCAGGTCTGGTTCACACCTTGTTTGGTTCAGACGAGGTTCTGACATTTAGGGTACTTCCTCTTATAGGGTCATATCTCTTTACCCAGCACCACCGTTCTTAGATAAGTCCAGAGAACCCGCAGGTTTGAGCCCCTCGGATTCTTCAGCTCCTCCCACAGGAGCACTCATGAATCTGAACTGTCTCTGTTCATGGTTTCAGACATTAGTTTGTGTTTCACATTTGAAGAAGCAGCAGGAGGTCACACTCGCTCACTGACCTCAGATCAGCTCACCGTCTCCTCTCACTCTGTCTCTGGGCGATCGACCAATCAGTTGCTCCTCGCTTGTTCTCCCATCCATCTCTCTCTCTCTGTCTCTCGCTGGGTCATCCATCTCTCCTCCGGCACTGATGTGTCGACGGAGGAAACAACGGGCGGCACTGCGCTGCTGACACTGACACACACACACACACACACACACACACACACACACACACACACACACACACACACACACACACACACACACACACACACACACACACACACACACACACACACACACACACACACACACACACACACACACACACACACACACACACACACTCACAGACACACACACACACACTGTCTCTTTCTTTGTGCTGTAATGGATATAAATGAGACAGATATTGATATTGACAGTGTCGAAGCAGCCGAGGTCATTCTTCTCACCGTGGTGGAATGATAGAGTTGTGGATTGTCCGACAACACACACACACACACACACACACACACACATTGTATTAATCGTATATTATTTTAAATTGATATAATTTATTGTTCTTTGATTTGAATCTCAGCTGTATTACGATATAAATTGACACTGATTTCTCAGAGAATGATTGATGGATCTTGATGAAACATTTTTTAGAGGGTTGATATTTATGAGGATGTGACTTGATCCAAATGAAAAACATGGATCTAATAAATTCCGATGCGGTTTCATAGGGGGACAGTTGGACCTTGGTGGACGTATGAACTCTAGTTTACAGCCTGGTTTAATCCAGATGAAACTATTGATCCTGAACCTCTACTCAGGATAACTAAGCTTATTTTGTGGAGAGTTTTTATTTACAGTCTATGATTGAAACATTTGTGGAGATGAACTCTCGTGACTTTATTGATTCTTTTTCCCTTGTGTCACCTCAAGGTCGACACAAGTTGGTTTTTAAACTTCCTCCTCTCTTCATATCCCACATGAGACAAGTAACTGTGAGTGTAAACACTTTGTTCCTGTTGACAGTTTTATTTTTTGTTTCTTTGGAGCTTCGGTTCCGTTTTAAAATCTTTAAATCCTCTTTAACACTAAACACATTCAAACGTTTCAAAGTCAAAACCCTCGGAGGAAATAAAACTCAAATATTCCAGTGCCTGTTATCGTGAGAATCACAGGGGGAACGACTGCGGCTGCTGATTTATGAGTTTTAATAAAAGGCCAATAATATCAGCAGCACGTCAGCTTAATCTAATATGAATTCGTCCTTATGGATGAACACAGCAGACGCACTCTGGCAGCTGATAAATCCCTTCGCACCTTCTCTTCCTCCTACATTTTACAACAGTTGCTATTTCAATTTCCTCTTCCACATCTGCCTCCTCTTCCTCACTCAGGACTTTCAGATCTTTCTTTGCCTGAATCTTCACAGAGTCACGGAGGTGGCGCTCATTATCCCGGTTTATTATTTTGCTCGTTTCTACTTCTAAGCAACTTTGTTCCTCCTTCAGGGAAAAAGACGGGTCAGCCTTCGTCTTCATCTTCATCTTCATCGGCACAGTTTGTTTTTCCCTCCAGAGAAGAAGAAGTGAAGCATTGGAGAAGCAAGGATCCAGGTGTCTGTTGTTGTTAAGCACCTGCTCAGACACCTGCACACACGGATAAGCATCAGCGACACAGACAAAAGGCCTCGGTCGACCTCCACTCGTCTCAGCAGAGGTCGCCCTCTTCTCATCCATCTCCCCAAACTATCTGCCGACCGAAAATGAAACGTTGTTCTGTCGTTCGCTCATTTGTTTTTCTGATTTATTGTTCACACTCCAGCTGCGGCGGGAACATTCCAGACGGACCACAAGGACAAAGATCTGCTGCGACTTCAAACCCGGAGTCTGCTTCAGTCGATAAACAGACTCTCTAACTTTAACTGAACAACAAACTATAAAATCACCAAGCTCCTGCTCCTACGGGAAACTACGGTGGCCTTCAGGTGATGAAACGTGAACGCCGCTCAGCCAGTGTTTGGTTCGTCGACTCGGAGTCGTTCTCCAGAGAGCATGTCCACTTTCCTTTAACCTATAATTCAACTAGAGGGCATGAGGAAGTCGTAAATGAATGGGAGTGCATGAAGCTAAACGGCTCAAATAATGACCATGTGTGTTTGATCACAGGTGGCAGGTCGGGTCTCGGGACAGACGGTAACGGGTCCGTGCGGATTCGGATTTGAGATAAGGGGCGGGGTCTGGTACCGGGCTCTGCGGGGGGGCTGGTTTGCAGAAACAGACCCGTGCAGGACTCTGAGTGCCGCGTTTGAACTCATCCTCTCTGGATCATTAAAGTCTGAACCAGATTTTAATGAGTTTCTCCACAGAGATGAACTGAGGGGGGGGGGGTTTCTCCTCCAGTCGTGTTTGTAATCGCGGGAACATTTTCCCTGAGATGAAGGATGAGCGGTCGGGGGACATTACTCGGTGTTGTCCTCAGAAGACAGTCCAATCCGAGACACAAGAAGAGGATCCTGTAATGAGAATATTTGTTTCATATTTTCTCCCGAGATGCGATGACCATAAAAACAATCTCTCTCCCTTCAAAGTGAGCCGACGCAGACGAGCACAAACATTATTACCTCCACTGAGCAGGTTGTGTATTCACCTCTGTCCGTTTCCACAAAACCTGGTGGAGATATGGAAGTGGGCCGGTAAAGACCCATTACATTTCGGCAAAGATCTGAACAGTAGGATGTGATTACTTTCACAGAAAGGCTGAGGGGATTTGTGGCTGTGATCGGGTCGGGCTGAGATTCCTCGACATGTTCACTCTGGATTAATTGCAGGTCACGCTCAGATCAGCCGAAGCTCTCCTGCAGATGGAGATCCAGTTAAAGAGGGACACTGTTGAGGCATCGGAAGAGAAAACGTTTCTGCTTCTGACAAATCTCCCGGGGGAAACTCCTGCTTCAAAGCTCTGAATCCGAGCTCTACATCAGAACAAAGATCAATGGTCGTGTCCTCCGGGACGGACGTCTCCAGGGGACGTCCAGGAAAGGTGGTAATTGGAGGAAATCGTCTCTGAGACGTCATTCCTGTGACGGTTTTTAATTTTCCTAATCCCATGTGTCATAAGGTGTTTTTCTCATCGTGCTCGCCTACTTCTGTTAAACCTGGAGGCTACAGAGGGTTTGGAAAACAAACTGGAACAAAGTGGAGGCTTTGACGGAGAACACGAGCGTGTCCGGGGGACTCGAGAGATAAGGGCTCAGGACCTGAAGTGAAAACAACTTCTTCATTCACAACTCGAGCACATTTACAAAAATCGACTTAAGAGTAAGCCGAGGAAGAAATGAGAAAATAAGAGCCACAGAGGAAAGAGGGAGGGAGCGTATTCTTTTAGCCTGAGGATGAGAGGATGTTTGAAGAGGAAGAGACGAGGAAGATACCGGGCAAACAAATGAGGAGGATTTAGTTTCAGTCCTGACGGTGAATGTCTTTGAGGAGGGAGGAGGAAATGTTGAAGCTTTTTTCATCCATTCAATTTATAACTTTCTTTAAATTCATTGACGGTAGAAACAACTGAGGACTCTCAGGATCGTTACATCAGACGACGTTTCTGTTAACCTCGAAAGATAAAAGTTGAAGTGGGAATACGAAACTAAGATCTTCTATTTCTCTAAATCTACATCCGAATGGAGCAAAGGACCAAAGATCAAACCCAACATGAATCCACTCTGAGCCTCGTTCTTTGATTCCGTCTGTTCATTTGAAAGACGGGAGGTGTGAGGCGTCCGGAGAGACGCCTGACTGGAAAGTGAACTCCCATCGCTGCGAGATGCAACAAATACAGATGGAGAAGACACAAATTAGGAGCAGGAGTGAAACAGTGGATGAATTGAAGCCCAGATTGTGTTTGTTCTGACAGAGCGTGCAGCTAATAGAGCAGAGGAAGAAGAATGTGCAGTTGTGGAGCCGACAGTGTGGATTACACGCAGGATTAATTTTATATGTTCAACTGTGAGCATGTATTTGTTCCCTCCTGCTGATAATCAAGGAGCATTTCTTTCATTAGGGCAATATACAGATACATACAATGGAAGTATCACTCTTCTTCTCCTCCTCCTCCCTCCTGCTGCTCCGGTCTATAATCCCATCTGTTTAACTTCTGCACCTCCCCCTCCGCCTTCCCCTGTCCTCCCTGGTGCTCAGCTCCACTCCTCCTCCTCGACTATTATCCTGATCAGTTTTCTCTCCTCCTCGTACTCGGTTTTCTCACAAATCATTTTCCATCTTCCCTCCTTTCTCTCTCTCCTTTGAAGTTCTTATGAGGGTCGAGGAGGAGAGAGAGAACAAGTAATGAATTAACAAACACTAGAATGAACTACCTGCTCTTTTATGAAGTCACAGGGACGTTGACCTTTGACATGCGACCATGAAAATCTTATCAGTTCATCAAAAACATAATGCCTCTGTCAGCAGCGCAAATCTTAAGAGATGTAAACGCAGGAGGAGAGGAAGAGAGAGGGATGGAAGCAGGAGGAGACGGAGGAGTGAAAATAAGGAGATTGAGTTAAAGTTCCCAAAATCCAAACTGATCTTTTTGCTGCTGCGGGAAGTTAAATCTAAAATCCTTAAAAGTAAACACACAGAAACACGATGGGGCTGAATCAGCAGGTTTCTTATCGAGCTAATGAGACCGAAGGAGAAAGGACACGAATAAAAGGACTAATTGTGTTAAGTGAAGCCGCATCGCTTTAGAAAACTGCTGCTTCGTGTGGAAAATAGACGAAACCTCAGAGGAGCAGAAACGAGTCACACCGGGTCAGAGAGGTCGAGCTGAACAAAGACCGACAATAACACAAACATTTAGAACTTAAGACTCCATCAGAAACAGCTCAGAGGGAATTTAAGGTTTTTAAACTTCTCATGCAGCTCACATCCAGGAGTCAGATGAAAAGACGGATGTCCATCGAATGGCTTCAAAGATTAATGATGAATAAACAATGGAGTCAGATGACAAACTCATTTTTGTGCATCTGGGGTCACACCCACGTTCATCACATAATGAGAAAATGAGGCAGCGCTGGAATTTAGGTTCAGACTAAACTTACAAGTCTGAACCACACAAGGTGTTCAAGACCTTCAAGGATATAAGAAAAGGACCCCCCCCCCCCCCCTCCACCACAGTCAAGGTAACTAATTTTGTTTGTGACCTTGTGGGAATATTTTTTACAATGCTGCAATGATTCTGCCTGAACCCAGCCTACACACACAAAGACACACACAGACACACACACAATGTTTAAAGAGCAGTGCAGTTTTCTCCATCAGCAACAAAAACATGTAACAGCACTTTGATGTCCTGAAACATCACATAGCGAAAACAGCTACAAGACGCTGAATGCACCTGAAAACTCTCTTCTCTTCTCTCACCCTATCTCACTCTCACACACACACAAACACGCGCGCACACACAAACACACACTGCTCCAACAACAGGGCTGATTACAACAAAAGGTGTTGAGTTGTGAGCGCTGACAGGAGAGAAGCTGAGGTGGTGAACAGGGATTATAAACCTGAGTCAGAGCGATCAGGGAAAAAAAGACGAACTGTGGAAGAGAGGGATGAGGGAAGAATTCAAAAGAGAACATGAACTAAAACTCAATCACAACCAGCCGGGTTTCATCCATTTCAAACTGAGGACGTGAGGAGAGACAGGAAGCTAAAGTCAAACTGACTCGTTTCATGCACTGGAAACACTTGGCACAAAGTGACAAGAGACACAAATACATGTATAACATAGGCCTGTCACGATAACACATTTTTCTGTGCGATTAATTGCCCCAGAAATTATTGCGATAAGCGATAATATTGCCGTTTTGACACCATTTTCAACTTATATAATGATAATGGCATAATAATGCAAGTACACCCTTTCGAAGATCAATAAACTTTTATTTTTAAAGAACACTGGAACTGGACATCTGGAAGACATTTAAAATATCCAGAATTAATTAACAAAACATCCAAAAACAATAAATAAAATTATTTTAACCAAAAATGCTCTTGAATAAAAACCAAACACAACCAAAAACAATAAATACAATTTAAACACTAAATAAAAAGGATGTAAACCAGATTGCACTTCAACAAATAATAAACATTAGGCTCAGACATACAGGCAAAACTGCCAATTAGGACCTTTGTGCAAAAAAAGTGCAAACTAACAACAAAAAACATGACTGAAAGCGGATGCCTCAACAGGTCATATGCAAATCTGTAGCTTCTTTAGTCTTGCAGATTCCGAGCAAGAAATACCAACATGTTGACTTTGTGTGGCTTAAGGCAGGATCTCTCAGGAGTAACAATGTGGCCAGCTGTGCTAAACATTCTCTCTGAGCTGGTGCTTGTTGCACAAATGCACATGTACTTTTGGGCCAACTTGGCCATCAAAGGATATTTTCTTTGATTGTCATGCCACCACATCAAGGGATCACAAGCTGCATCAAGTGCATCTTCTTGGAGGAATTTGGTCAGCTCTGTATCAGCCTGCACTCTTTTTGGAAAGGAAGCCTGGGTCTGACTTGTGAGATGAGCTCTTCTGTTTCGAAGAAAGTCACTCAGCTTCATCTTCTTGGTGGGTGCGGTAGCAGTAGGTTCATCCACGTTTCCTCCAGCAGCGTTGCTGCAGCTCTCACCACTGGCACCTTCTCCACTTTCTTCTGGCCCTATTATGTCCAGTAGCTCTTGGACAAGCTGTTGTTTGACATCATCCAATGCCTCTGCCTCCTCCATGCTGCCACGATACCTTGGATCCAAGATGGTGGCCTTTCTCAGGAGGACTTGGATTGCAGGTGATTTGTATTTTTCAGTCAGGACCCTGCACATGTTTTGTTTAATGCTGGCTGTCAGTGCAGTGTCATCAGGGCCTGGAGAGAGAAGGTCGTCTTTTATCAGTTCCATCACAGGTTTAACTGAGGACACTGTGACGTATCTTTCCCCTGAGAGGACGTCTGTGAAGTCAGCTAGTGGTTTCATTGCTGCGTTGATGGACTCCAACACAGAAACATCTTGCCAGGTTGGATTGAGGTGGCTATGTTTACGGTCTTGAACCAGGACACTTCTTATGGCTGGGAGTTGCTCGAGCACCCTCTCTACCATCTTCTGCTTAGTGCCCCATCGTGTGACAACATCCTGTGGGAAAGATAATATTGTTCTTGTTCATTAGTTAGTCTATATAAACATTCTTAAACAAATACTACATTTTACATTTCCATTATTATTCATTTGTATGTTTTATTTTATTTTTTAATGCCAGTGCATACGACTACAGTCTCAATTAAATTCAACAGGTCTAGAGGCTACTTTAAAATAAGAATAACAACTCTTTAAATATTTTGTGTTGCAAATTAAACAATAGAATATAGATGTATTGCACAGTAATACATTATACAACAATTCAATGCACTGCACTCACTACTGGACTCATTAAAAAAAAGTAGAGTAATAAATAGTCAATAAATAATACATTCTCATGGTCTCATTCACTCAGTCAGTACATTCATGTCACACTGTACCATCAACTTAGTGCCATTGTATGCATTAGATGCATTAAATTAAACTATCAATGAATTAAATCACTCACCAGTATTAGACTGTGTTGGGGGAGATTTGCCTCACTCTGTGCCTTCCTCAGGTCTCTCCTCTTAAGCCAGCTCAGGTTGAATGTGTTGACCAAACTTTTACAGAGTCCGAATGCACGCGCTGTCCGATCTTTGTCGCTGTCCAGACCATGGCACACAGCAAGGTGGAGGTTGTGGCCAAAGCAATTGAGCCATGACCAGCCAAGATTTCTTATTGCAGCAACAATGTTAGCACCATTATCTGTAGTGATACAGACTAGTTTGTGCTCATCCAGTCCCCAGTCTGCTAAAGCAGACTTCAGGTTTTCTCCAAGGGTGTCAGCAGTATGATTCTCTGGGACATATCTGGTCTCTAAACACTTGGAGTGCAGGGTCCAGTCCGCAGTTATGTAGTGTATGGTCAAGCTCATATAGGGAGTCATGTTTGTACTTGACCACATATCTGTAGTGGCAGAGTAAAATGGGATGTCTTTGATCTCCTTTAGTATGCTGTCTTTTACACTGTTGTACAGTTGTGGAATTGCCGTTTGTGACACGTATGTTCTCCCAGGCAATTCGTACTGGCTGTCAAATGTTTGCAGCATTCGTCGAAATGCAGGCTTTTCCACGATACTAAAGGGCATCATCTCTCTAGCAATGAAGCGAACTACACAGTCAGTGAGCGCGCACCATTTTGCGCTGTCCTGTTTGTACTTTGTTTGCCGACTAAACGCCCCAGTGATTGTGGACAGTTGGGAAGACGGAGACTTCCCAACTGTTTGTTTTTTCCCAAGCTGGGAAAACTGCATCGGGTGATTGTGTTTCAGGTGAAGATGCAGGTTTGTTGTATTACCGCGTTTTGTCAATACTGTTTTCAAACAAATGCGACATGTCGGCTCGCATAAGTTATTTGGTTCGCCCCGGCCGTTGGGTTTGAAGCCGAAGTGCTCCCACACGGCAGCTGTCGCGTTCGGCTTAGAAACCAACTCCATCTTTTTATTCTTCCAAATGTTTTTTCTCTTCTCCTCTCGGGACTTTCATGCTGCACTCTGCACTGCGCAACGCCAGGGCTCCGCCTCCCACATAGAGACCAATGCTACAAGTGACTGAGACGTGACGAGGGGGTTAACTTATTGTGCCCTCAGCTCGGCCTTTAAGGCTGCGCTGCAGGAAATAATAACCATCACCAACTGAATGCCTAACCCTGCGCGCTGCCTTGAAGAATTCAGTTGGGGCAAAAAAACACCATCCGGCGATTTATTGCAGCCGGCAAAAAATTATCGCTCATTTTAATTTATCGCGCAATTAATTGATTTATTGCATATCGCGACAGGCCTAGTATAACACGACTTCTATAGTGAAAAGAGACAGAACTCAAAAGGGAAAGAAGTCAGAGAAACAGCAGGTGTGTTCTAAACATACGTCTATGAGAAAATGACTCGACTTCTCACTTTATAACGTCAGTAAACAGTTTCCCAAGGAGTTTAAGTCTCAATCTCTGGTTTCAAATATTCTTCAATACAGCTGATATTGTAAATTATGGCAAACGACACAGTGGCTTTAAATATATCAACAGAGTTAATGTTTTATTGTAGGACACTGAACACGCAAAACTTCACTTATTCTCATTTCCACGGAGACACTTTTACAGAAATTCGAGAAAACGTCGGAACATGAGTAAGAAGCAGTAAAACGTTGAAAAGAAAAAACCACGCTACGATCCGGAGAGCCTGAATTCATAAGAACAAGAACGTGCGTCAGCTGCGTCTCCTTTGATCCGAGTTAAAACAGATCAATAAAAGTTTGAGAGTGGAAACGAACTTGTTTAACTTCCACACTCGTCTCTTTGTGTCTACAATGAATTTTAAATTAATCTTAAAAGAACTTTGAACATGAAGTGTCTCTGCTCTGCTTCTAATGTCTCTTCCTACAAAAAAGAAACCACCCACCTGGTTCATGTCCTCCTCTGCAGCTCTCATACATCAATTGGAAAATATTCATATCTATTCTGTTGGGTTAAATGAAGTGATATAGAATATTTATAAAAATACATGTTCATCTTTAGTTTTAGAATTTTAATGTTTATAATTTATAGTGTACATTTTAAATAGATTCTCGGATTATGTATAAAATGGATGAATGTTGGTCAGGTGTAAGGAAAAATGAAAAGAATACGTGTAGCTAGTAGGATTAGCAGATATTAATGCCTCTACAAAAACGTTTCCTTTATCTCATTAACACAGTGACAATGAGTCTGTGAACTGGTCAGAAGAAGAAGATCCAACTCTGTCGTTGCCACTCGAAATGGATTCATGAACCTGAAATGATGATTTTAATCTCAAAATGCTAAATGATATTTAAATGCTCGTCCTCTCATTTTTTTCCCCCTCGTGCCTGAACCTAATACTCGTCCGTAAAAATGTGAGATCTGTGTTCCTGCTGATGCATTGTGGGAAGACCGAGACAGCAGAGAGGAGGGGGGAGGAGGCTGACATTTACCAGAGGTTGATACAAGTCGTTTACATCTCTTGGATTTGTATGTTTTCGTGGGATCTAAACAGTGTCAGAGATTGAGCGACTCATCACAGACTAAACATTATCCCTCGCTCCCGACAGTCGTCTCTGGGCAAGATACGTTTTTTAAAACAGAGGCAGAAAGAGAAACAAGCATAGGGAGGACGTGAACGCGTCTCTGAACATTTAAAGGTGAGAAGCGGCCGCTCTGAACGTCAGCCAGACTGAAACACAGCCTCAGGACATGTTTGGTGGTGTAGACATAAAAAAAAAGAGAGTCCTGCCTTTTCTCCTGGCTCCTCTGCTGATGAACACGGCCGACGCTCAGATCAGAAAAAACTCCCTGCAACAACATGACGCAGATTTATATCATCACACGAAAACAGATGAAATACACGATCAATAAGTGTATACAAAGACGATCAGTGACTGTATATAAAGACGATCAGTGACTGTATATAAAGACGATCAATGACTGTATATAAAGACGATCAATGACTGTATATAAAGATGATCAGTGACTGTATATAAAGACGATCAATGACTGTATATAAAGATGATCAGTGACAGTATATAAAGACGATCAATGACTGTATATAAAGATGATCAGTGACAGTATATAAAGACGATCAGTGACTGTATATAAGGATGATCAGTGACTGAATATAAAGACGATCAGTGACTCTATATAAAGATGATCAGTGACTGTATATAAAGACGATCAGTGACTGAATATAAAGACGATCAGCGACTGTATATAAAGACGATCAATGACTGTATATAAAGACGATCAATGACTGTATATAAGGATGATCAGTGACTGTATATAAAGACGATCAATGACTGTATATAAGGATGATCAGTGACTGTATATAAAGACGATCAGTGACTGTATATAAAGACGATCAGTGACTGTATATAAAGACGATTAGTGACTGAATATAAAGATGATCAGTGACTGTATATAAAGACGATCAGTGACTGTATATAAAGACGATCAGTGACTGTATATAAAGACGATCAGTGACTGTATATAAAGACGATCAGTGACTGTATATAAAGACGATCAGTGACTGTATATAAAGACGATCAGTGACTGTATATAAAGAGGATAAGTGACTGTATATAAAGACGATCAGTGACAGTATATAAGGATGATCAGTGACTGTATATAAAGATAAACAATACTTTCATAATATTCTTATTAAAAAAATCTAATTGAAACACGTTGAACTGTGATTATCTACAATATATGAACCTTCCGATCATTGCGTTTCTCACCGTCAGTAAAAAGGCGACGGGGGGTTGATGAAGAACCTCTGAGTCTGGGAGGCAGAGAAGGGTGGGGGTGGGGTAGAGAAGGGTGGGGGTGGGGCAGAGGGAGGCAGGCAGGAGGCGTAGGCCCTGCCATCGCCGGTCAGAAACCCCTGAGTGGTGGCAGAGGAGGCCCGGGCGGGCGGAGGAGAGGGGCTGCTTTGAGAATCACTGGAGGACTCGCTATGGAAAGACAATTCTGGAAGAGAAGGAGAGGAAGACGAGGGTGACACAGAAAAAGAACTGAGGTTAAAAAAAGTGATGGATAGAAAGAGAAGAAGAACCTGGTGCATCGAATCAAAGGTCAGATGACTTTAAATGTTTATGGAAGCAGGTGTAGAAGTAACATGTAGTAAATTGATAGTGTCTTTGAATCTAACTCTTGAATCTGAGTCTTTCTCCCCGCTCTAAGACAGAAAAGTGAGGGAGGGAAACAGTTTGTATTTTGTAGGTTGAGTTCCATCCCTCCCTGATATTCTGTTCCCTGCGGCGCGGCAAGGGTGATAAAAAATGGATGCCGTGCTCGGCGTCTGATTAAAAGCGAGCACCACAGGGCGGACTTCCAGAGGCCCAGGCGCTCCCAGCGTCCTCATCACATCTCGGGTCCAAACACAAACTATTTTTCATTGGGTTGTGGTTTGGCTGGTGGCCGGCGCTTCAGACCGCAGGGACACAAACCTGCTTCCTGCGAGACAATTAAGGAAACCACTTTAGCTCAGTCTCATATTAATCATGTTTCTTCGGTCTCTGAGATGACCCACTTTCACTCCTGTTCGGAGGTTCTTATTTCCTCTTCACACTCGTGTGATGACTTTTCTGAGTCCCACTCTAAAATGCAGGGATGGTGAATTAACGCTGCACTTAAGCGCCGTCCCCAGGAGAAGCAGGTTCTTAACAATATTTCAGTCGGACGATACTTAAGACGAAAAAGCTGAGAAAAGACTCGACAGCTGTGGGTTAGAGGAAATGCATGATGGGTAATGTCAGCGTATGTGGTAGCAGGATTCTGTCTGTGACCCGACAATGGGGGGGATAAAATCTCCTCTCAAACTAAAAAACAAAAATGTCTGCATATAACCCAGAGTCAATGCCGCAAAACAGAAGCTCAGAGAAACTGCAGGCTTTCCAGGAAATTCAAAATTATGGAAATCCCTAAGTGGGATGGATTCAGTGTGGAGCCCGCCGGGATCTAACAGCGCCGCACGTCCACAGGGCGCCGCGTCCACAACGCAGGAAAATCTCTTCTTCTGTCTTGCTCCTCTGCCAAGTCTCAGCTGGTTAAAACTTTATTCTGTCCCATATTTTTCTCTTCACGTCATCAAATATTAAAACCTTTTTAATCTCGGCTCATGAAACCACAGCAGCTGCGACGTCGGGTTTGAGCGCACACACACACAGTGACGTGCTGCAGGTGTGAAGAGGAGACACAAATGCGTGTTTTTCACGGCTTTACACAATTCCAGGAGAAATCGTCTGAATTGATAAACCTCATTACCTCCTCTACAGAAGGAGGCCAAATTATGATCTTTTTCTAATTGGATAATTTCTTACTAAGATGAAAAACCTTTTGCCTCCCGTTCATTCAATATGTACTTTGGCCACTATCAAATAAATTAAGAGATTAAATTCATTTGTTTAAATATCTGCAACACTCTGAAATCCCTGTGGGTGTTTGCTTTCATCTGTTCTTCTTCACATTGTAGCTTTTAACAATTATCAGGCTCTCAGAACATATGAGTCATTAACTGTACATCAGTAGTGTGTTTGTGTGTGTGTGTGTGTGTGTGTGTGTGTGTTGAAGAGTACCCAGGTTCCTCAGTGTGGTCTGTGCAGCTAATTCTTTGGCGTCGTCCAGCAGCAAACACAGCTTGTCAGGGATGAAGCTGCTTTGTGTAGCTTGGATCACAACCTGCACACACACATTTAATCTATTGTTTACTTACATTACAAATTTGTTCTTTACTTTTAATTCCTGCTGAGAAAAGTGAAGCGAAAATGAGGAACATGACGATGAGTAGGGTTTCAAAATTCCGGGAATATTCAAAGTTGGAAACTTTCCATGGGAATTAACGGGAATATACAGGAATAGTTTTGTCATACGCTGATTTGAGCCCTGTGCAAACTTTGGGCACTTGACTATATGCTTCTGCATCTTCTACATTGGCTGGGGTAAAATGTCTCCACACATGAGATAGTGCACGTGGCACTGTTCTGTAGAATAAGATGAGAAAAAAGCTTGTAAAAAAACACTAATGCAATGCCAGAGATATAAATAGTTGGAAACGTCTTTAAAAATATTTTACAATTGATTGATAAATGAATATAAATAGGCTAGATGAACAAATGAACAATCCTCAATCAGCATGCTAATATATTTTCCCCAGTAATATCATCGAAACTTACCTGACTAGTATTGCACACTCCAGCAGGCCTCAATAGCCCTGCTGTAGTGTGCAGGATGCTGGGAATTATCTGTGCATGTGATGGAAGAATCCACAGCTGAGGGTTGAAATTCAACATGCGTGTGCTGCATTCCATACATCTTTAAAATAGAGTTTTGAATGTTGTTTTTATTGCTCAGCGTTTAATTGCGTTTTTTTCAAAACCAACCTCGTGCACAACACTCTGCTTTAGCGCACACATACATCTCTGTGTCATCACTCACACCATACGAGGAGCAGTGTGTCACCTTGTAGAGCAGCAGCAGCTGTCCATCCTTTCCCGGGGTGGAGAACAGGTGGTACTCGGGCTGCGACCAGCAGTTGCTGTGGCAGTAGAAGTCCAGGAGGCTGACGGCAGAGCTGATCTGACTCTGCTTCAGCGACAGCAGGCTGGTGGGGGAGAGGGGGGCGCCGGGAAAGACCGGGAACACACACCTGTCCAGGTCACCTGAAAACACAACGACACAACGAGACGAGACAAACACCGGATTCATTTCAGCGCTCGTTAGGTTTAACACGGTGAGAAACAGAAGGTTTGAAGATACAGGAACCGGCCTCGGGTCAAACTGCTGATCCGACTCATGTCATCCATCTTTATTCACAGTGTACGTTTGCTATGGTTATAAATAGCATCAACACTACTCCAGAGTTTTACAGACTTGTGGAGATTCTCACCATCACTGATCATCTTTATACACAGTCACGGATCATCTATATACACAGTCCTCACTTTCCTCTGTCCATCTCTCAGTGAGTCCCTCCCCCCTTTCCCCCCCCGGACTGACTCTCTCTCCCTCTCTCCCTCGCTCCCTCTCTCGTCACTGAGGTGACATTTTCCCTCTCATAAACATTTCACAGTCCATTTGCACAGAGTTAACTCTGAAACTTTTCTCATTTTCTGAAATGTCTGCAGGCGTCAGGAAACAGGCAGTATCGCTCCAACGGCAGATTTTTATCACAGCTGTGTCAATACAGTGACGGTGAGTCGTGCTCCGTGCTGAGAGGAACCACTGAGATCTCACAACGTTTGATTAAACAGGAGGATTCCACAGGCAGGAAAACACACTGACCAAATGTTGAATTCATTCTGACCTGAATTTTTTTCTTTGCCACAGGCTGAAACTTTACTTTAATTCAAGTTCTAAAAGTTTGGTCAGTTTTGGCAAGAAAGAGTCAGTAAAGTTAAACTGGAAACTAATTAATTAGAAAGTTTCGGTCCATGGGACTAAATGTCTCCTGGGTTATTTGTCTTATTATCATGAAACTAGTTCAGTGATGTTTCTATGCAGATGATTTGATGCAATTTAAATTTGGATGACTCGGCTGCTGTGAAAGTGAGAAAAGAGTCTTCACCCACACTGACTTCTCTGATGTGATTCTCTTTGGCAACAATATGAGTGAGAATTTACATGAATTACCCATAATCCCCCCCCCCCCCCCCCCCCCCCCGGTCCTCACCTCCTGCTGTTCCTGGGTATAAGGAATTCACCAGCTGAGGCGGCACGGACGCACGTCTTGGTGGAGAACACACATAATCGAGTTCTCCCTTCATCCCCTCATCGCTCCTGTGCAGCGCCACGTTTCCTTCTCTTGCTCCTCCTCCTCTTACGTTGGTTTCCAGGTCCACTTTGCTGCAGAAGCCGCTGCTGCCCCCTTGCCTGTTTCTCATCCCCACTGGTTTGGACAGCCTCACCTCCACAGTGGCACCATCGATCTGGGCCCCGTTCATTAAGCTCAATGCGGCGATGGTGTCGTCGCGGTGGCGGTAGTGCACGAAGGCCTGATTGCCGAACTTCCTGACAAACGCCACGGAGCCCGGTTTGAAGCTAGAGAACTCGTGAAAGAGCGTCTCTTCGGTGGTGCCCAGCATCAGGTTACGAACCTGCAGCAGAGAAACAACAGCACGATCATCCACTAAACCCTCAGTTTTAAAGTCAGGCAATGTGTTTACGGTTTAGCTGCTATCATGGCAGCAAGTCTACAGGTTTTCTTTACACCACAGAACAACATGACGGAGCAGAGGACAGCGTCAGTGTGTCAGTGATGCAGGAAAGTGATCGAAGCAGATTATGACTGAAGAGTGCGACCGTTTAGGTTTCTCAAAGTTGAAGTTATTTCATTACTTGACACACACACACACACATTGGGCCTCCCACACACAGCTGTGAGCTGATCTCAGGTTAGTATTGGTTGGCCTCGGTCTTACAGAGTAAAAGCCTTCACAGTAATTGATTCCCCGGCGGCTGAATAGCTCCACTGAGTCGTCTCCTGCTGTTTCACCTCTGATGTGAACAAGGCTGCTGAATATTTCACAGGCCTCTTCCTTAAACATCGCCCTCCGGCTGCAGGAGTCGAGAACACGAGCAGAGGGCCCGACGTTTTATCTGAGACGATCACTAACAGACTCAAAGTTTTTACTCTGTGTGGTGAGGTGGATTTTCTAAAAGGTATAAATTCTCATCTCGTTGCTTTATGACCAATAAAGAAAGATGAGCGTTGCCCAGATTTTACGTGCACATGTTCATAAAAGATATGAAATAACTTTTAAACATTTAACGATAGAGACCTGATTAATAAAATATAATCCAGCCACTAGTTGTCACTGTTACACAGGCATAATCAAATCTCCACACACACACAGGTGTACGTACATAGAGGACTTTATAGCGCTGCATCACCTCGTCGGCCACGTCCTTCTCAGGATCGGCCCAGTTTACATGGATGTTGTTACCCCACAGCTTATAGGCTCCTGTTAAACACAAAGTCAGGGCGGGGTCACAAGATTTAGTGACATCATCAAACTCCAAACGTGAATGAGCCGAGATTTTATTTAGGTATTAGAAAACACCAAAAGGATGAAGATGATAAAGAGGAGGGGGGAGAAGAAGAAGAAGAAGAAGAAGAAGAAGAAGAAGAAGAAGAAGAAGAAGAAGAAGAAGAAGAAGAAGAACGGAACAGAAAGAAGAAGACTGAAAATGTCTGTACTTCATCTAAACAATATAGAGATGTCTGTAATTTATTTTAACAAAGTTTGATTGCTCCATGAGTGAGAAAACTGATGTTTAAAATGCTGTATTCCCATTGACTGCAATAGGTAACATGATGATAAACTTCAAAACATTTTCAAAACTTCTGGTATTGACATAAAATTCTGAAATTGTTCACGTTGCAAATACAAAGTGACTTCAGACTGTCCTCCACAAATGATCCAGACAAAATTTGTGGAGGACAGTCTGAAGACTCAGTGAAGTTTAGTATCAATTCTTCTTGTGGAAGGAGAAGAAGAAGGAGGAGGAAGAAGATGAAGATAATATTTATTTATTTTTCTTCCTCTCTTTTTGAAATAGCTCTCTTCCTCTGGATTGAAGGAGAATTTATCAAAGCTGGTTTTAACTTGTGTGGTGGTCTACCACCCTCTGCTGGACACAGAGAGGAGCAGCAGGAGGAGAGAGAGTGTGTGTGTGTGTGTAATAATAATATTAATATTAATACTGACCAGACCGCAGCTTCCTTCGGGCTATGGCTGCTGCTTTGTGAGATTCAAACTCAACAAAGGCAAATCCTCTGTTTCTATTCTCCTCAGTAGAACTGGGATACACAATGACGTCCACCACACCTTCCATCACCTAAAACCAACACACACACACACAGAGTTACATCGTGTGCTGAACAGAGAAGTTCAAGATATGAGAGACGGTCCCAAAAGGCAAAAAGGTAATTGTGTCGGAGGTGAAAGCCACAAAAGGAGCATGTTTCTGTAGCGTGTCCTCCTCGTGTCTACCTCCTTCATCTCGGCCATGATCTCTTCCTTCTTCTTGTCTTTGGGGATGGAGCCGATGAAGAGGCGGCAGTTGTTCAGACTCACGCACACGCCAATGAACTTTCCCGGCTTGATCTCGTGGTTGTCCAGCGTCTGGATGGCCCTCTGCGCTGATTCTCTGCACCACAACCAACATTCACCAACACTTAATAATCACAGTCAATCATTCGATGCCCTCGACCCTGAAAGACTCCCTGGCTTTTCGAAATAAAAGCAGCAGATATAAAGTAGTATCGTGCCGATTCTTTGTCAACATCATTATTTATCGGATATACAACAGCATCCTGTTTGTGCCGTGTCATGTTAAGTTGTGCCTGCGAGTCTGCTCTTTGTTACCTGTTGGCAAACATGACGAAGGCGTAGCCGCGGTTCTGGCCGTTGAACTCCAACATGAGTCGGAGCTCGTAGACCTGGCCCACGCTCTCAAACAGAGGCAGCAGCTGGACCTCGTACACGTCCCTGGGAAGCTTCCCCACAAACACCTCGCAGCCACGCGGGGGGGGCGGTCCCTCCCAACCTGTACAGACACACACATATTTACACACAGTCTAAGCTGAACACCTTCACGTCTTTAACAAGAGGATTCACAGAGACATCTTTGTAGTTCATAGCTAATAACACAAACTTGGGAAGCAGACATTCTTGCCCAGAGTTCATGAGCTTCTTCACACACGTACCGAGAGGCGGTCCACCGAACTTCCTCTGCCCGTTCACCTGCATGATGGTGCAGCCGGTCTGCTTCATCAGAGAGAACAGCGCCATCTCCTTGGTGCACGACTGCCCCCACTCTGCTCCGGGCTCTCCCTCCATGTCAGAATCTCGATCTTCGTCTGCGCAGTGAACAAACCAAGAAACTGTCTGAAGGGAAACTATGACTCGGCGAAATAAAAGTTTTGATTACTAGTAATGTTAAGTACAATTAAACGGAAATAAGCTATGACTATAGACTTTATATTATTTCTAAAACATGTATTTACGAAGTCCTTTATGGTTTGATTCATAAAGTGTATAAAGATAAAAAGCCATGACAGCTCTTCAAAGCCTAATCCCCCCCCCCCACACACACACACACACACACACAACCTGTGGCTGCTGCAGTTCAGGTCATAAACCTCACCTTCTCCATGGTCGCAGATGGGACATGAATTAAATATATTAAAGTAGATGATAAATTGCTTTTTGATGTTAATAATATATCTTATTTATATAGTGGCTTAACCAATTCAATTCATCTTAAAAAGTGAATCAAATGTCAGTGAATTTACCAACATGATAAGTTCTATATGAACATTTATCATTATTAGCTAACTCACCGGCTAATTCCAAATGCAAACTAAGCTAATGTTAGCTATACTGTCTGATGCTGCTAAGCTAGGAGCGATTAGCATCATTAGCTACACGCACCTTCACTTTCTAACCAGCAAGTGCAACAGTTCATTCGGCGCTAACATTAGCACAAACTAGCACATATGCTACTTTTAACTCGGCTAATGTTCGTTAACCGCAGCTTTAGCTCGAACTTATCCGAATAGTTTTATCGATTTGAACTTTTAAAACTCACCTTTTCTGTCATTCGCCATTTTAGCACAAAACGTTTCTTCTTCTTCTTCTTCTTCTTCTTCTTCACTGAGTCTGATTGACGTGAGGATGAGTGAGTCAATCAGCCAATCAGTGCGAGGCATCTGCCTGCAGGCGGGACAACACAGAGTTCCTCTAAAATAAAATAAATCAAAATAAAACTAAAGGAAGTTAAATTAATATATAAAACAACGCACACTAATAAAACAGATACAACATAATATAGAACAACAATACGATAAAGGCAAATGAATTGATGTGAAAAATAAATAAAGGAGTCAAATATCAAAAACTTAATTTAAGTATATAATAAAATCTATTAAAGAAATTCACAATATAAATATTTGTCAGAAGCAGGTGGCTGCACCACAGGTCATTACTCTGTTTCCTCCATGTTTTTATACGTACATTCATACATCATACACATATATACACATGTTTATGTATACAAATAAAAACAGTGCAGACTGATGTTGTTGAGTCACAAACTTCAGAACAACAGACGTCAGGATTTAAATTATTGAGCAGTTTCAGTTGTTTAATTTCTCAATTAGATCTGTTTCACAACAGCTTTGTTTCAGAGTAAACACACACACACGCACACACAAGCACACAAACACACACACTCTCTCTCTCTCTCTCTCTTAAAACTAATAATTAAATATAAAATGATATGTTATTTAATAAAAATGTGTTGATTTACAGATATTTCAGAGCATAAATGTCAACTCTCAATTAGCCAAGTTCCAACTACTTGTTTCATGTTGTCGACATTTTAGAATGAAACGATTTTAAAGAAGAAATTTAAGCTTTAAATGAAGTCAATGTTCAGTCAGCAACAAACTGTCGATATGGTTTGCTTGAGGCCTGCTGCTCATGCTGATACCATGCAATACCAGCAGAGGGCAGCAGACACCAAAGTCCATATATTTTCTATATAACTGAATACTTAAAAAGACCTTATGGAGGAATCTAACGGTTAACAATCTATAACTCTTAAACTCACCAAAATCAAACACTCCGACAGGTCTGGGTTGTCTCCGTTTCTTTTATTTACATAAACACGGTATAAAGGGTTACAGCATTGTAAAAAAAAATACATTCTGTACAGAAGCTTGTGACTGTTATAAACAATCGGGTCAACAAAGATATTTACAGATATTTACAAAAGAGCTTCAAGGACAGAAGGCAACAGTGTAAAGAAACTTATTATTAACGTTGTACTGTTGTGTACAGTCAAGATTTTGTGTTTTTCTAACTTGATTTCAAGTTGTTTATGTTGAAAAACTGATGAGCCACAAACACTGAATAAAAACTCAAATTGTTTAAGAGCAAGACGGGGTTAAAGATCCCCAAACAGAAAATTCATGATTTTCTGTCAAGATAACTTTATCAGTCTTTTCAGTGTCAACAAACGTTTGTTATTTCACGGGTAGAAGACTGAGAATGTTCGATATTTCATTTAAAACATGAAAATTTAAGGTGGAATTAATGATCTGAACCGGTGATTATTAGAATTTTTGTTCTTGTCAATAAATCTCATGTTAAAACACAAACCAACGTCGAGGTTTCCCACGAACAAGAATCAAACCTGACGTGTAGATTAATCAACTGCTTCAACTGGTCCTCGACATCTCCCACTTCACTGAGGTGGTCGAACACTTTTTACAATAATACCTTGACTTGTTTCAGGTTTTGACAAAACGAACAAACCTGATTTGACGAATCTGACGGCCAATCAAGACCAAATCTAGCTGCGAAGATTCTGACATTATCAGGTTTCATGTGGCAGAAATATATGAAGCATTTCATAAAAAAACTGGGGAAAAAAGGAAACTTAAATGTTCAGATAGTTGATCTTTGGTCCGTTAAACGTCACAGTTTCAATTTGGAAAATCCACCAAACTTTAAAACTTTATAAAAAAACTTCAAACTATCAATGTTTTTCTTCTTTGTCTTCTTTTAACTGTCAGTCCAGTCCTGGTGGATAATGCTGCTAATGTGAAATGCTAGTTTCTTCCTCTGCTGTTAATTCTAAGCAAATAGAGACGTTAAAAAGTTCATGTGCAGCAGAAACAAAGAGCTACGAGTGGATTATCTTCTGTCACTATCGAGTTATTCACGTGGAGGAGATCGTTTGCAGACGACTCCGTCCTCTCTGTCGGAGGATGGGCCTCTTTCCTTGGTGACCTGAGGTTTCTAACTGGCCATCCACAGGGTGAAGGGGATGACGAGGGTGGGCAGGGCCGTGCTGAGGGATATTCCCAAACACACCATGGACAGGAGGCCGAGCAAAGCCGTCAGGAGGACGTTACGCTGGGCCAGGATCAGCAGCTTCATCCACTCACAGAACTGGAGAGAGGAGAAACAAAAGAAATATTATTAACTATCCATATTTTTTTATTTATCAAGAAAAAAAACTTGAACGTACTTTTTATAGATTAAAAAAATTTAAAATACACGTGATAAACTTTGACTGAGGAGACGTGACTTCTGGTGAAGTAGCGAGAAAACAATTGAGCTGTTGTTGAGTTGACTGTGGGGCCCCTGAGGCCCCCGAGGCCCCTGTTAAAGCTCCTGTTGGCCCCTGCCCCCTCCCTGTAATGATCCGGTAGAAGAGGCTGACGGCGGCATGTCGACAGGTCAAATGTTTACGTTCAAAATGACAGGAAGTGAAACTCGATCGGGGGAAAGTCTTTCTGCCGCACTTAAAAAAAAAAAGGCCTGAACGAAACCAGACGCTGAACCGAGGTGGAGCCGATTTAAATCAATAGAACAGAAACTTTTTATTTTATTATATATTAAAATAAATTCTGCAATGTGAATAAGAACATTTTAATCTTCTACTGGAACAAGATCAACTCGTGCGTGATGAGGTCAATTTATCGAAACACAGCAACAAAGCAAGATGTTAAATAAAGAAGAAAATACATCTATCGTGCACTGAATGGAATTTATAAAAAAGCTTTTTCAACACTCTCTGAAGTTTTGCTTCTGGTTTTCAAATCAAAATCAATCGAAGCTTATTATACGTGTTAAAAAAAAACTTTGTTATCCTTCCAGTCTTTGAGGATCCTGGAAACTCCGGTTCAGGAAATGTCTTCTATAGAAACTTAATGATACATGAGAAACAGAAGCCCTCCTTCATCTTCATCATCATCATGGCTGTCGGCAGCCTGCCGCCGCTGCAGCTCATTGGCTCCTGGCAGACGGCACCAGTCTGAATGCAGCTCTTGTTCTCGGGACTTTTCCGAACAGCGACGCACATTTTCCTCTCATTTAAAAAAACAGCCTCACAAACTCAAACACCTCAAAGCTGAAGAGAGGAGACGAAGACGAACTGGGGTTTCTGTTTTTAACCTTTAACCTCTCAGATCAGATATTTTAGTTTCTACTTCATTAAAACATGTTGTTATAATAAACAACATCAATGATCCTGATCTATTTTTTTAGTTCATACGCAGTTGTTAAAGTCCAGTGGTTCTCAACCCGAGGGTCGAGGCCGTTCAAAGGGTCACCAGACACATGTGAGGGGTCATAATCATGGGAAATACTGGATTTTAACTTTTAATGAAAGAGGCTGTTCTAAGAAAACCGTTACATCTGGGAACATAACACCCCTGAGCAGAACTACAACTGGAACCACAATACACCAGGACAGAACTACAACTGAGCACCTCAGAAGTGTAACAGAACACAATAGAACCGAGATAGAACCAGGACAGTAAAACGACCACATCAGAACCATGATGGAACCACAGGAGTTCACAGACAACTGGTGAGGTGATGAAGTGATGAAGTGATGAAGGAGAAGATGGTGATGAAGGAGAAGAAGTGGTGAAGTGATGAAGGTGATGAAGACAAGTGATGAAGTTGAAGAAGGTGATGAAGGTGATGAAGCTGATGAAGTGAAGTGATGAAGCTAATGAAGGTGATGAAGAGAAGTGATGAAGTTGATGAAGTCAAGTGATGAAGCTGATGAAGGTGATGAAGACAAGTGATGAAGGTGATGAAGACAAGTGATGAAGCTGATGAAGCTGATGAAGGTGATGAAGAGAAGTGATGAAGTTGATGAAGTTGATGAAGATGATGAAGTCAAGTGATGAAGTTGATGAAGGTGATAAAGTCAAGTGATGAAGTTGATGAAGACAAGTGATGAAGTTGATGAAGGTGATGAAGACAAGTGATGAAGCTGATGAAGATGATGAAGACAAGTGATGAAGCTGATGAAGCTGATGAAGGGACTCACCTGGTCAGTCTGCAGACTCTGCGCGCTCCCGTAGCGGCAGTGCGTGACGAAGTGCTCGCAGTTGTTCCAGAGGAGGCTGTAGGAGACGGAGCCGAGCATCAGCTCCGCCCGCTGGGCCACCTCCTCCCCGGGCAGCGGGCTGCGGAGCACCGCCTGGTCCATGGCGTTCAGCCGGATCACGGCTCCGTACGCGAAGTCCTCCACCAGGTCCACGCGCACGGAGGCGCGCTTGGAGAGGACCCCGAGCAGCAGCCGCGTGTTCGTCACCATCTCCTGGATCTGCCGCCGCTCCGCCGTCAGCACCGGCAGGATGTCCGGGATCATGTGCGCCACCCGGTTCTCGCCCAGGTAGATGCCGAAGTGGGTGAAGAGGGTCCGCGGCACCTCCAGCAGGTCTCCCCGCTGGAACCTGTGCGGAGGAGCGGCGGGCTGCGGCGGAGCGTCGTCCCGCTCACAGCGGCCGGTGAGCGGCGGAGGGAGACGGGAGGAGAGCTTGATGTGAGCCAGGAGGAAGAGTTTCTCCAGGAGGAAGGTGAGGGTGTCCAACATGTCTGTAGCGGAGGGGAAGATCACACTGAGGACCAGAGTCTGTCCTGCTCCTAACTTCTCCTCCTCCTCCTCCTCCTCCTCCTCTTCCTCACACTACCCTGCAGGAGGACGAGTCCGTGACGTCACACACAAACACACGCACACAAACTTTGTAATGTTAAAAACCAAAGGGCTCGTTCTTCTGCAGCACTTCACTGATGAAGATGAAGATGGTGAAGACACATTGTTTACTTTGGAACTGTTTAATAAACTGAACCAGTACAAATAAAGTTTGTCTCCAACACTCAGGGGATTTAGTTTAGTTAAGTTAAGTTTATCTTGTTTCAGCAGAACTGGAGCAGGAAGTTCAGTGACGTTATGCTGGGGGGGGGGGGATTCCACTGTGTCAATGGCTCATGAGCAGATGACTCGCTTCTGTGGTTACAGTCCAGCGACTGTGAATAAAGATGGATGACGTGTCTCCACTTCCTCCAGAAATGAAGCCAAAATACCTCAAAGACGAACGCTGCCATCTTGTGTTGACGATGCCACGACAATTTGACTTTTTGAAGCATCGTCCATATTTACTCGCAGTCAGTGATCGAAGTTCAAGCGTCTCAATGTCGCTGGAGGCCACAGCCCCCGAGCATGATGGGTAATTCACTGAGGTCAGTTACTTATTCATCATTCTTCTGCTTTTCACCCTCTGAAGAGAAGGGGACTTTTGGGATTAAGGGAAGCTTATGGAAATAGACACACACACAAACTCCCCCACACACACACACACACACAAACTCCCACACACACACACTCACTCCCTGCTGAGTGATGCTGAATGACTGGTTGGAGGAGATTTGGCAGCTGAATGTGTTGATGTGACCCCGACTGAGCTGCAGTGTAAAGGTGAATGGAGATGAGTGACGGCTGAGTGTGAGTGTGAGTGTGAGTGTGTGTGTGTGTGTGTGTGTGTGTGTGATGTGTGGATTACCCTGCATGGTGTTAATGCTCTCCAGCAGTGTGGGCAGGAGCTGTAAACCAGTATCATCAATATCATACTACCAACAAAAACTGTCTCAGTATCGTTTTCACATGGGACACCTCAGGTTTTTTCCCACGCTGGATTAAAATGTTCGATAGAAAAAAATGTTCGGTCTACCTGTACTTGACTCTAATTGCTTTGTAGACGTGCTTTAGCTAAAGTTAGTCACCAGGCAGTTTGTTCATAGTTGTGATGTCTTCATGAACGATGCCGACTCTCAGTCTGGTGACAAATTAAAGATGAGTTCACAAGAGAAGACGACGGCTTTTGTCAGACAGAGAAGACGCCTGAAGAGAAATAAGAGAAAAGAAAAGTGATGGATGATAAGTAATTTATCTCCTTTTGTCCGCCATGACAGAGAGACAGACATAGAGCGAGAGAGAGAGACATAGAGCGAGAGAGAGAGAGACATAGAGCGAGAGACACATATAGAGAGAGAGGTTGTGATTGTGTTGTTTTACCTCTGTCAGTCCGAGCTGCACAAAGACGACGACATCCTGACAAATGGTTTCGAGGACGACCTGCAGACTAATGAACACACACACACACACACACACACACACACACACACACACACACACACACACACACACACACACACACACACACACACACACACACACACACACACACACACACACACACACACACACACACAGTTCCCATGCTGTCTGCATGTGATGAATACTAATCAAATTAAAGAACCAGTTCATTCAAACCATCTTCACTCTGATTCAGACAGAAAAACCTTTTCTCTGGATCTTTAGTTTAGACTGTTTCTCCTAAAACCAAAATAGTTCTTTAACTTTTATCTTTCTGACTCAATCTAACCGACCCTCGCTGTGTCACTGTGCTTCGTTTAAATTCATTATTATATCATATCATTGTGTATCTGGCAGTTTTTATATGATAAAATATAAGTGCATGATCTGAAATGTGACTTTAGATCCTGTGTTTCAGTTTGACGACAAAACTAAAATATTAGAAACGTAGATATCTTGCAAAAATCCATGTTTAACAACAAATCATTGAAGCAAATGTTGTGGGTTGTGTTGACTCCTCTTGCTGCTCTACTTCCTGTGTCAAAGACATTTTACAAGTTAACAACAGACGCACACAGACACAAAAAAATCCACTTAAAACAGATGCTGCATTCATAAAAATCTCTTTAATCTCTTTAGTAATTATCTACAAAATCACACAGGCTCACTGTTTGTGTTCAGTGCTTTTCTGCCGCATTTCTCATGATTTATGTTTTTATCCGTCTGAGATCGTTAATTACAACTTTTCTGATTCTATGGATTTAATCATGTGTGGTTTATAAAACGAGTTTCAAGTTTAAACAGTTTTTCTCAGATGTACAAAGAGCAGTCACATGACAGAGAACCTGAGAACTGAAGTGGTTCTCCCCCCATAAGAATCAACAGTGATACAAAACATGCACATGTGGTTCCAGAGAAAGGCTTCATGTGGAGAACAGAGTTTCAATCGTTTCCTAAAAACATCCTGAGAAGAAACTGACAAGCAGCTTTCAGATTTATGAGATGTACCGTGATATTCTAAATAATGTTGAATCTGTAGTTAATTTCGCTTCGATTCTTAATCTATGAAAACATAAAATCAAGTTTAACCGTAGTTACAACAATAACTTTACTGCGTTTCCTTGGCGTAAGAGAAGTTGGAGCTTCAAAAATTAAATCTATGGTGTTCCACAAGGTTCAATTCTTGGACCTTGGTTTTTTTTAACCAAAAGGCAACAAATGATCCAGATCTCAACAACTACAGAATGGATTCCCATGAAATTTGGCACAGATGTCCACAGTCTTTAGTGAGTCAAATACTAACAGAACAAAGGCTGTTCTAATAATCAATATCACTTTCATAGCTTTTTGTGCAACCTAATGAAGCTTGAAATAAAAGAAAATACCTGGTGTTGTACAAAGATCGATTCTCAGTCCTCTTTTTTTGGCCAAATACTACCGACGGCCCAGATCACAAATACAGGACCGATTAACATGACATTTGGCACAGGTGTTCACAACATTCAGTGTCTTGATTTAATTACATTTTGACTTTATGTTGTGAAGTTAAAATAAAAAATGTGTTTTCCGACACTGCAGAGTTTTGCTTCTCTCCATGTGCATGGGAACATATTTTAGTTAATGAGCAGAAACATCATGGAAACTTAAACTAAGATGTAATGAACCCCCGCTGCTTCAGGCTCCTGTTCCGAAGACTCAACTTTTGGCCGAGAGGAGTTAAAGGGATAAAAGAGAGATTATTAAAACGTGTGAGAAAATGAGCAACAACTGCCAGGAAATCATTTTTCTACACAGTTGTGAGCTGTTATGTTCATGTGGTCCATGTTAGTTAGTTATTTGGGGAGAGGGGGGGGGGGGGGGGGGGGAAATGGCTGTGTCACAATGATGAAGAGTTTCAACAAATAATTAGCAAAACAAAATGTTCCGTGGGAATCACAGGGCTGGAGTTTTGGGAAGCAACAATATGCAGGACAGATGTAAATTCCAACATTTTTCTCCCGAACCTCGTTGTCATATTTGAGGCGTGAGTTTTTTTCCCATGTAAAGTTGTGACTCTGGACTTTAATTGAAACCGGAAGTGAGTTGGAATTCACAGCTTTGATTTTTTACACCTCACATCTGATCTCTTCAGTTGAATCCAAAAGTCGTTCAGATGGGTTTTTATTTTTCCCGTGTGATTCTTCTTTTATTGGCCTGATTTACACTCGTTAAACTCTGGTTCCAATTCACGTCTGTGAAGATTAGTCGTGTTGCAATGACTGTTTGTCTGTCAGGAAGAAAACTGTTTGTTTATTGGTTGAGGAAGACGTTTAATGTGGTTTCCTTTTTCTTGTTTGAAATAGTCCCATTGACGAAATACTACAAAAATACAGCAAAGTCCCAAAGAACCAGAGAAGGTCAAAGGTCGGGGACACATCCGAGAGAGGTTAAGAATCCAAAGAGGAAAAGAGGAAGAGGAGACGTTCCACATTTTAGCTGATGAGAGAAAAGTGCAGCAGCATGAGGAGGAGGAGGATTTGGGGAAGGGAGAGAATGATTCAGAGGAGGTGGGTGAGATGAGTTTCTATCCATGACAGAAGCTCTGCAGCGACTCTGTCTGCAGCTTCAGCCTGTTTGCAATTATAGATAAACAGACCAGAGGCCACAGAGTCGGTTTGGTGGAAGGAGACTCACATTCCTGCGGGGCGGCGAACACTGGAGCCCGGTCGCGTTGAGGTGAACGCGCCGTGGGGAAACCAGGCGCCGGGCCCGTTCCACGTGAGGCCTGCGAGCATGTGTCTCCTCTGATATCTGACCGGAGCGTCTCGCTGCCCGGGCGGATACTTTGTTTACCCTCCGAGGGAAAGCCAAACCACCACTCCCCGTCGGAGGGAAGTAGGAGGGTCAGGGGCAATTTCCCTGAAGCTGGCGAGGAGTTTAAACCCAGATCATCATCATGTCCCCCTCTGGGCTGGAAAACCCTCGACATGCTGGCGATGGCGACAGGCAGCCATTTACCATTCTGCTCAGAGGGGTTGGAAGTTGGATCCTGTGATTCATACGCAGTTAACAACCATTTTTCAATACAAAGATCAAATCCTGACAAAATAATTGTCGGTTGACAAAACCATCTTCACCTCAAGGGCCGTTTAATAGATGTTTTGGAACTTTTAACCACATTACATGGTCCTCAGCAGTGGATTTACATTTTAAAGTTTGGAAAGAAGTAGTTGAGAAACCTCGTCTTCCTGCTCCGGAGCTTTGAACTACTGCAGCGGCCATTTTCATCACTGATTCAATCGATTGGTTATTTTCTTGATTAATTGATTATTAGTTTAGAATAGAAAAGGTATTCAGTTTACTGTCATGAGACAAAGAGAAGATGAAAATTATTTGATTTGACTAAAATCAAACGAAGGCTGCGATCACTCGTTGGAGACTTCTTCTTTTGAGTTGTGTAGCAGCGGAGGTCGGTTGTGTCTCTTTTTGAATTGAGATGTGTGAGAGAACAACTGTAGCTCTCCCGGTTGCTCCTGGTGAACTGAAGCCTCTTTAAACTTTTACCACAGAGCTCTCAGCCACATCCCATCACGGACCCCACATTTGTTCTTAAACCGCTCGTTCCAAGGTCGAATCTGAACATTCAAGCTTCCCTCATAAAAATATTTATGGTGTGGTGGCGGCGTATTTGACAGTTTCCTGGACGTCACCCTTTTGTTTGTCATTGTGGTTAAAAATCCTGTGAATCTGTGCCAAATCTCAAATGTTGTACAGATCCTAAAACCGTCAGAAGCAAATGTGTGTGAATAAAACGGACTGGATTCGCTGTTTGGTGTTAAACTGCGCAGTATAAACTAAACCTTCTTCTTCTTGATTGGGTCAGTTTCTCTCGTACGTGATTGTGAATGATCCTGTGTCTCACGTACGTCTTCCTCTCCTGCTGGGATCTTCTTCTTCACCGCTCGTGGACGTCTCTCAGTCCACCAGTGACTTGAGGTCGGGCAGCCCCCTCAGCTTCACGTCCAGCAGCATCTGACCGAAGGCTTTACCCTGAGGAGAGACAACACCAGCGTCAGCCCGACAGGTTTCAGGAGCTGCGCTGGTTAAATCTCAAACCGCACGTGTCCGCCTTCACGTGTTTGAATTCCCACATCCTGCGTGTGTCTCGGATTCGTGGGTCTGAGCCCGGAAATGAAGTGTGTGTGTTAGCACATTGAGAGTGTTGAGCTGTAATGGTGTGCGTTTCTTTGATGTGCTGCAGAATCCAGCGAGGCAGTAAAAACTTTACAGCACTTTCTGAACAAGGGACGGATAGAAATAAAGGAGGAGGGTGAGAGACACAAAGGTTCAAAAGCAGGAGCGTTACAGGCGACAAAGGACACGACCTCACTGAGCTGTAAAAATACAAGAAGAAGACAAAGAAATCTCTTCTTCTTCGTCTGTTCTTCTGTCAGTCACTCTGAAGTAATCAGTTATAATCTCCATCCACAGGAACACACCTGAAAACACGTCACATGAACATTGAGGTGGAAGTGTTACTGCCGCTAAGAACCAATCAGGGAGAGAACGTGGGCGTGTGATGGAGCTGAACAGCAACCCTGGGAAGACATTTTGTCTGGTTCCCACCACTTCAAAGAGCCATTTGAAGGTGGTTAGAATGAGGTTAGTGTGTGTGTGTGTGTGTGTGTGTGTGTGTGTGTGTGTGTGTGAGAGAGAGTGTGTTACCTGGGGATCACTGCGCAGGGACGCCACCCCTCCCCCGCCCAGTGAACTCTGCAACACAAAGTTGAGGCCATGGATCCCCGGCAGCGTGAATCTGCAAACCACAAACACACACACCAGTAACCATGGCAACCCAAACCACCACACTCAACAAAAACCACACCATCAAACAAATGAACACACACACACACACACACAAAAACACAGAGAGCCTGGCACCTCATGCGTTGATGTACAGGGTGTATTGCACACTGTGTGTTCAGATTGATTTGAAAGTGTGTGTGTGTGTCCGTGTGTTAAAGTGTGTATGTGTGTGTGTTTGTTAACGTGCATGTTTGCGGTGGCAGACAGGGGGGAAGGGTTAAACGTGATCGTATGCAAAAACCTGTGCACGTGGAAGTGTGTGTTTCTGTCTGCAAATACTTAAGTGTGTGTGTGTGTGTGTGTGTGTGTGTGTGTGTGTGTGTGAGTGTGCCCGCGCTGGGGCCTCCTGGAGGGTTAACGAGCTCTGGCGGTGCACTAATGAAGCGTCGGAGGCGTTTCGGGGTGTGAGAGGAGACGCAGGTCGGCGAGCTTTACAGCCTCCACCTCTTTATCAGGCTAATCGCTAACACGCCGCTCGCTGAGTCATCGCTCAGACACGTCCGCCCGCGGCCAATTCCCAGAATCCTCCATCATACCTGCGGCCGCTGGTTCAACGCGAGGCTGCTCACGTCCTAAAGTAACATCTGCTGAGCAGCGATGTGTAAAAAACAAGAAGAGAAGAATCTACATCCTCACGAATACACCTGAACACACACACACACACACACACACGTCCCCCCCCCCCCCCTCCTGGTTTCTGTTGTGCCGCGCTGCTGTGTCGTTAAATGGCGACGACCTTGGAGAAGGTCATGATACTTGCAAAATAAATTCTAGACTAGCGAGGATTAACAAAGTGAAAGTGTCAGTAAATGGGCTGCAGGTGAAACACAAACGACACACATGAATGATTCCCCCCCCCGCTCACCGTGTGACAGCGTTGGCGACTCCCGGCTGAAGGAGGTGAGAGAAGTATTCCTCCACCACGGAGGACGTCAGGTGTTTCTTCAGGTACGGGAAGAAAAGAGGATGACGAGCGACGACGCCTGAAGAGAGAGGGACAGTTATTCACCGTCACTGTTCATTTTTACACAAGGTCACAAATTGTCATTATAAACAGGAATTGAGTCGATAGTTGTGGTTCTTCTCACCGATGTTGGCTGAGTCTCCTTTGTCTCCGCTCCTCGTGTAGGCCAGTTCCTCCAGTCTGTAGCTGTATCGTCCACTGGGCAGGTCTGAACACACACACACACACACACAGACACACACACACACACACACACACACACACACACGATGACAAAACTCAGAACCAGGTTTCGTCTTGTGTGACTCAGTTCAGCTCTGGAATCGTATTTATTTATCGTTTTTTAAGTCTGTTTATAAATGTGTTTATTTATGGTTGGTGTGACTGTACAAACAAACAGATCTGATTCAAACCACGTCCATCTAACCTCTTCCTGTCTGTGTTTGATTCAAACGCTTATTTTACGACTCCAGAAACCTCTTCAAGGACCGAGTCTAGAATAAGACCCCTGGTTCCTCCTCATGGACTTTTCAACCTCTCTTAGGATATAGGTCAAGTCGAGGGCCCCTGGAAGGACCTGGAACACTCTGCAAGGAATATCTGCATCCATGGAGCACTAAAAACATCTCTTTCACAATAAACTGTTCAAATTGTGCTCAATGGTTGTGATTTTTCAAAACAAAAGCAGATTAATAAATATTAAAAGCAGCAGCTTCGTCTTTTTCTTCTTTTATTTGAACCCTTTTCTTCTGTTAGCTTGAGAGGCTTCCTGTTTGCAGCCAGGAATGTGAAGGTAAGGGAAGACGCCAGGACCCAGTGTGTGCGTCTTGCTTTTTGTTTCCCACAATTCCCTTTGTGTTCTCTTTTGGTTTGTCATGAAACTGGGGTTGCAAATGTCTTTAAAGCGTTGCAAGAGTGTGTGTATGTGTGTGTGTGTGTGTGTGTGTGTGTGTCTGTGTGTGTGTGTGTATTGTGCAGGGCCAAGAGAGGGAAGTGTTGGCAAGAGAGTGACAGGAGGAAAAAGTGGCACAACTCGTACTTCCCATGAATTAGAGCAACACACACACAGACCGTGGTAATTCTGTGTGTGTGTGTGTGCCTGTGTGTGTCTGTGTGTATGTGTTGCCGTATTATTGGTCTTTATTCTGATTATTTGTTTTCACGGATCTTTGTGTAATTTGGTATTAAAGGGGACATGGGAGTCTGTCGCCCCCTGTAGGCAGTCATCAGTAGCACCCCTGTTTCTCTCTTCAAACATGTCATTGACTGTCACTAAGTTAATAACTTAAGGACTCCTTGAAGCCAGGGACTCTTCATGGACACCTAAAATATTCACCAGGACCCTTTCTGACACAAAATGTTCTGGAACCTCAGGAAACCCATCTAAAGACCATTCAAGCTTCATCGTCGAACACGTCTTCATCATCTGACAACACTCGAGGAGCATTTCCTTTTCCTGGACCCTGGAACCTCCTCAGTGACGCACACAACGTCCCCTCGAACCATTTCAAACCCCTTCAAATTCTGCATGGCCCTCCAGATGGATCACTGCACTGTCTCAAGAGCTCATAGAACTTCTTCAAGGACGACAAACCCACTTCTTCTAGGACCCTTAGAACACACTCAAGACCACTCAAACTTATCGAGCCTCTTCTTAAGGTCCGCAATTTAATTTGTTAAGGTCCCATAGAACCCATGGACATCTGTCAGCTGCTCAAGTTATATTAGTGTGTCTGTAACCATGAAAACAGCACTAATGCCTGACGTCTTGTTAGTCGGTAGATGACGTGTGAAAGTAACCAAACAACAGCAGTGTTGGAGATTCATGACACAAACGCACACACACACACACACACAGAAGCAGTAACACAACACTTTTGTTTCTTGTGTTTCCTCACCTCTCTCAGGTGCGTCGTCCTCTGTGGTGGGAGGGGCCTCCAGCTCAGGTTTGTCTAGCTCCGCCTCTGAAAGCGTCTCCACCAACTGTCCATCAACGTGAATGTCGGCCTGCAGACAATCAGTGGAACTTTGGATTTAATATAAGTCACTGGTAAATAAACTAGTAGCTACAACTGAGTATCTAGAACCAACTAGAACCTAAAACAAAGCAAGTAGTTGATTTGATGTTTTATATCTTTCTATTCTTCCTTTATGAAAAATGTCTGGACATGTTGAGACTTCTTCTTCTCACTCCAACTGACCTTGAGTTCAGATTTCGGGTGCAGGAAGAAGAACGGCTTGAGAACAGGAGACCTGAAAGCAGCAGTGACAACAGGAGCAGGTCAGTGACAGTGAACTAAGGAGTCAAACCCTGCTGCTGGTCTCGGGGGGGTCCACTCACACTCGAGGACGTCCGCCCACGATGCCCGTGAGTCCCGGAGCTGCAACACCAGAGAACAAGGAAAGAAAGTGTCAGACCACGGGTTCCTGAACTTTGTTTTTATGATTAGTACTTCATTGTTTTCTTTGACCAGAGGTTTGCTCCCTGACAGACAGGCAGTCTGGGTTCAATTGGCACGAGGTGGAATTAATTTTAGTTCTTGTGGAGAGAGCAGCCGAAATAAAGACTGTGTGTGTCAGAGCAGAACTCCTGGACCTTCAGAAAGCTCCAGAGCCAGTGGACTAAAGTACCATATCTATAAAGAACATTGTAATTTAATAAATACAATTTATGATATTATTGTTATTATATAAGTATTATTATGGTACTTAAGGAAAACATATTCACGTTGTCTTCACAGAACATATAAAAGTGTTTGAGCAGGTGAAGCAGCTGCTCTGAGTTCAGATCAGCTTCCGGTCCCACTTACAGTTCAACGGCACAGACGGCGTGAATCAGCTGACTCACAGGCGTCACAGGGAGTTCACAGTGTGTGTGTGTGTCAGAGTGTGTGTGTGTCAGAGTGTGTGTGTGTCAGAGTGTGTGTGTGTCAGAGTGTGTGCATGTCAGAGTGTGTGCGTGTCAGAGTGTGTGCGTGTCAGAGTGTGTGCGTGTCAGAGTGTGTGCGTGTCAGAGTGTGTGCGTGTCAGAGTGTGTGCGTGTCAGAGTGTGTGCGTGTCAGAGTGTGTGCATGTCAGAGTGTGTGCGTGTCAGAGTGTGTGCGTGTCAGAGTGTGTGCGTGTCAGAGTGTGTGCGTGTCAGAGTGTGTGCGTGTCAGAGTGTGTGCGTGTCAGAGTGTGTGCGTGTCAGAGTGTGTGCGTGTCAGAGTGTGTGCGTGTGTGTGTGTTTGTGGGGGTGTGCGATGAACTTATCATCAACATAAACAAAATCCAAATCTGGTTCAGAAGGTCACGACCCCCCCTTATCAACAGCAACATACATACACTCCCAACACTGTGTGTGTGTGTGTGTGTGTGTGTGTGTGTGTGTGTGTGTGTGTGCATGATCATTCTTTCTTTCAGAGACGTCGGGCTCAGTGTGGATTTCAACTGAACTGAACTGACATGTGATCAAACTGTAATCTGGTTTTAAAGTGCGGTGTTAATGTCGTACTTCAGTGTGCGACGTGTGTCGTGTGTGTGTCATGTGTGTGTCGTACCCATGCCGGTCCCTGCAGGAGCTACCTCTCTGGCAAAAAGTTCCAGAGCCTTCTTCTGTTTGTGGGAGACGGCCATCCAAATCACTGCCTCTCTGGAGCCCTGCACACACACACACACACACACACACACACACACACACACACACACACACACACACACACACACACACACACACACACACACACACACACACACACACACACACACACACACACACACACACACACACACCATGAAACACACTATTATTAAAGTATAATGTAACAGACTAGAAAGAACCTAGAGCAGTGTGTGTTACCTTGGTGTCAGCGTTGGGACCATAAGTGTCCTCAGCTCCCAGGACCTGGACGTTGACGGAGCTGAAATCTTCCATTCCCAGCTGCTTGAACATCCGCTTCGTGCTACACACACACAAACACACAAACACGTTCAAGTTAGAGCAGCCACCCGAACAGACACACACACACACTAACTGCTGCCTCCCGTACACACCGTTTGATGATGGTGTCCGCCGTCCGTCTGGCCTTCTCCGTGGCCCTCGGCCCTCCCACTGGACACACCGCCGTCGCCCTGAAGCCGTCCATGTAGGTCGCACACACCTGGAGGTCAGAGGTCAGGGCGACACGTTACAGCTTCGATTGTGTCACATGATGAAACCTGTTTGTGTTTAATTTTTGAAAAGGAAGAGAGAAGAAGAAAAGCCGACTGCTTCACCTTGTAGTCATTTGACGGAGTGAAGCCTTTAGCACCGGTCACTTTGACAGCCCCTCCCTCCACACCTGAACACACACACACACACACACACACACACACACACACACACACACACACACACACACACAAACACACATACACACACACAGGATCAGTGACTCCTGGTGGGACCACAGACTCTCAACCGGTTCATTTTCAGTTCCCTTTCTCCTTTCAAGCGGCGATAAGAGCCACGGGGTCGTGACCCGGTCAAACGAGGCCAACGGATTCAATTAAGACAGAAATATTTATACTTCCACCGACAACAAGAGCAGAAAGTTCACATCCCAGAGTCGAGGCAGAACTCCCACATAGTTTCCTCTGATGTCGACGAGAGAGAATCCGCACAGTTCGCCTGAGGACGTCTCAACATGTGAACTTTGAATAACCAGAGTCTGACAATGGTTGTGAAGCCAGGAGGAAAAGAACAAATACATTTATAATTTTCTTTTTTATTAAGAACTTACTACAGAATACTGTGACATGTCCATCAGGCCAAATAAAGAGTTATAACTCAGATGTGTCATTAATCTTCTACTCTGGGATTAGTGTAACTGGTGCCAGTTGGACAAACAGCATCTCACCTGTAAAATGAGGGGTTGAATATTAGCTTAATTTGTTTGTTTATAAAGTGACTACATGGTCCATGTGACTGCTGAGAACCAATCAGGAAGAGATGCATCTTCTGCAAAGAGTCACACACATTCATAAGATTCTAGTAGAATTTTGAATGAGTATAAATAAGAAGATATTTGCCTTGATTCAGGATTTTGTTACAGTAGAATATTATTTCTCTATTTCAATGTGTAATTTATGTATTTAGTTTGGTATCTAGTGAGTTAGAAGTTATGAACAGTCAGCTGCAGATCTGGAATGAAGAGCTGATGTTTCTGTTGAGGCTTTCAAATGGAACAAACGTCAGAAAGGTTGAGTAACGACAAACAAAAACTGAATTAATGACCAAACAGAGAGAAATCTAAACTTCTTATCAGCGAGGAGGAGTTCAGAGGAGGAGCAGGAGAAGTTTCTGGGGTTCGTGTGAGGGTGAGACGCCACAGCGGAGCCATGGGTACGTGTTTTGTTTTGAAAAGAAGGAAAATATAAATCACTATGGGCTGATACAGAGTTTAATGGAGGTTCAGAGGAAGGTGACGGGTTCGGTTCGGGGTAAACACGAAGTTGCAGACGCGTTTGTTTAAGGTCACCGGAGAGGAGCGTTCAGGGTTATGAAAACAGTGGACGGTTCAGCCTGTGGTCACGTCCTCAAATGTGACTCTTCATGTGTGTGTGTGTGTGTGTGTGTGTGTGTGTGTGTGTGTGTGTGTGTGTACCTGGTATCTCCTTGATCGACACCTGGCTGAAGTCACAGATGACGTCGGGCAGCAGGTAACGCCGTGGGTCACCGATCTCATACACCAGCTGCTCGGCCACCGTGCCGAAGGAGACCAGGCCGCCGGTTTTGGGCGGTTTGGAGAGAACGAAGGAGCCGTCCCTCGAGCACTCGACCACCGGGAAACCCATGTTGTCCCTGAGAGAGAAACATGTGAGAAACTGTGATGGAGAGATCTGACTCATCCTCTCGTTCCTTTGGATGATTTGAAGCCCGACTGACTTTCCTTCACCAAGGAGGTTGCTCTCATTGGTGTTTGTGTGTTAGCAGGAATTTACAAAAACTACTGAACCTATTTCGATGTAATTTTAAAGGAGACGTGGTCCATGACCCCAGCATGATCAGAAGATTTAATTTAATAAATTCCTCCAGATGTTTCTCACCAGTCAGGAACTTTGTGCCAGTCTGTGAAGATCCCTCCTGTACTCTGAGCACCACACTCGATCAGGTGACCTGCAAGACTGACACACACAAAACACACATAACATTTATTTCAATAATATTAATAATAAATATAATAAAATCTCCTTTATGTTTGGCAGTTTTTGGTAAAGTCTCATATTGGAATAGTAGAGGTTAAATCTGTACGATGCTGGAAACTTTGAAAGTCGAAAATATTTCACTTTAAATATTAATATTAAATAATCTTTAAATCTGTGCTTCCTGTCCAGGTTTCACATGAAACCCTCCGTCCAAAGAAAGAGACGCTGCTGTACGATAAAGTATGAATGGTATGTTTTAATATGTATGTGTGTGTATGTGTTTGTGTGTGTGTGTGTATGTGTACCTCCCAGCTGCAAGTAGGTCAAAGTCGTCCCTCTGCCAGCCAAACTGCAACAGATTAAAAAACCCAGGCAGACGTTACATTCCTCAACTGATATCTCCTCCAACACACACTCACACACACACACAGCTTGTATTAATAAACACACAATCGGACACATCTGGACCGAAACATCACACATGCAGCATCTATTCACGTTACTTCCTGTGAGACAGAAACCTCCATATGTCGCTTCCTCTTCCGTTGATCAATCAGTCAAAGAAAACTTTTAAATGTGTCTCGTTTGATCAGAGTTGTGGATGAATTAGCATCAACTGTCAAATCCAATCTTTCATCTTTTACTCCCCCACCCCCCCCCCCCCAACATGCAGCCTAATCAAGCGTAACGGTGTGCATGAGCGGCCCCAGAGCCACCGCGCTGTCCACGCAGCGTCCCGTCACCACGATGTCGGCCCCGAGATCCAGACAGCGCCGGATCGGACCAGCTCTGAAGACAAAGAGAGAGAGAGAGAGAGAGAGAGAGAGAGAGAGAGAGAGAGAGAGAGAGAGAGAGAGAGAGAGAGAGAGAGAGAGAGCACCCACATGTGACATGTGTCAGTTAGGACGCAGCCTGATCTCTGACCAGTGATCTTGAATAAAGCTCAGATCTGAGTGTGTGCTGCTCTTACCCGAGATAAGCGTTCATGCTGTGGAGCGTCTTCGGTAGCCGCTGTCTGCTGCCGTCACCGGCCATCTTTACCTCAGTGAGGCTGCTTCTCTGACAGGAGAGATAATTCAGTTAATGAAAAAAATCATCATCCTTGTTGGAAACGACACATAAAACACCATCATGTTGGGGGGGGGGGGGGGGGGGGGGGGGGGGGGGTCTCACTTGGGGCATGAGGTCATCGCCGGTAACCACAGCCACCTTAAGGTCGAGGCCGGCCTTCTTGATGACTTCCTGTATGGCCTCGGCGCAGGCCAGAGGGTTCACGCCTCCTGCGTTACTGACCACACGGATACCTGCGAGATAAAGGAAATAGTGTTTTATAGTAATTTTTTGATAAGAGGAATTGATCTGAAACTATTTTAAATAGTAGAATAATCATTCTGGTAATTTCTAAAGCCTAAATTACAAATATTCCCTGTGTCCTGTTCCAGATTTACTGCTTTTATTTAGTCTTACATTTTCAAAACAGCACCTTTGTTTCTAGCAAACGGAAACCCTACATCATTTATAGATTAATCCAGAAATGATCTATATAAAATAGAGAATTTTGAGATTTCTCCACTCACCTTTCCTGTGGATGTCATTAATGAACGGAGCCAGAGCGACGTGGACGAAATCCGGAGCGTAGCCCAGATTCTACACGAGGTCACAGGACACAGTTTGTCAGGGAGGTTATCACATGATGTGAAGAAGAGTCAATACCGTCACACAAACATGATACAGACAAGTGTTTCATCTGAATTAATATTACACTTGGATTTGTGTGGGTCATTTTAGAACTCGTGCTCTCCAGTGGACAGAGGTGTGTCCACAGCATTGGATCTCATCTTTGTGTTACACAGATCAAAGGCAGTGGAGAATCTGTCACTTGACCTACAGGCATCTTGGTCTTAGCGGCGGTGAGCAGAGACATGGTGATCTCACTGAGGTAGTCGAAAACCAGGAAGTCCAGCTTCCCGCTGTAGATCAGCTGAGGCACTGAGGACACACATGAATACACACAATAAATCAACGCACACGATGACCTCATTGCTCTGCACAGACGTTCACAGCCCTGAACGCAGCTGACATGTAGGAGCTGATGACTATGATGTCATGGAACACGTGTGATTTACTCCCTCAAGTCTCTCGTGGGTCTGATTCTCTTTTAAGGTTATTGAGTTTATAGTTCATAATTTCAGTAGTTGTGTGTAGCTGGAATGCTTTGATGTAAAACTGTCTCTTTCAAATTAAAACAAAGGCATTTTTGTGGCAATTTGTAAGAAAGAAAACACATAGAAACATAATGAAAACATAAGAATTCCCAGGGTCGTTGTAATGGATGTGTTGGTTCACTGTTGTTTATGGAGAAACTTGTAAACAATATAATGCTTTAAATGGACACTTGTAAACATTAACATGATCAGTGGTGACAAATAAACACACGTATGTGGTCTTTGGGGACAATTGAAAGGTTATTATGTTTTTGGGGACCATTGAGGACATTAATATGTTTCTGGGGACCATTGAGGACAGTGGAGAATCTGAGTGATGTCTCATTAGGGTGTTTAAACCCATTAAAGTGTATCTGAAGCACGGGGCTGCTCGTGCTAAGCGGTCAGCTGGGACAGTGTCTGTCTCTGTACCTGAGGTCGCTGTGTCCCCCCAGAACCCGGAGGCACAGCCGATCCGGACCGGTTCGGTCCTGGCAGAGCCGGTGAGGCCCCTGGAGCCGCTGCGGGTCGGACGCTGTGTGTTCGGGGGGGACGCGGCGGACGAGCTGCAGCGCAACAAGTTCGAGTCCGAAGACAAACGGACGAACTGTCCCGAGTGTCTGCGGCGCCACAGCTGCCCGAAGCCCGCGGGTCCGCTGCGGAGCCACCGGGCGAGAGGAGACATCGCGGATCAAAGGTTCTTCAGGTGGAGGAACGGGGGTTAACAGCAGGAGATCAAAGCCACTGCTCCCAAGTTCAACGTACTCTGGTCCAGCCACGAAAACAGTCCGACAGGAAACACGGGACGGAAGGTTCCGTGTCCCACCCGCGGCCCCGAGTTATTATGATCAGATTTATTTACTTGTTTAACTTTTGTTTACGCCTGCTCACTTGTATTCTGATACAAATACAAAGAACTAGCGACGATCATCACTTCTCATAAAGTTTGGATTTATTATTGATATATTGTTTTGTCTCTTGAGTTTTCCCCATTTCTTTTAAATAAAAAATATTAAAGAGAGAATTTCCTTTATTTATTTGTATAATATATTTATATATATATAAATACACACACACACATGTGGTGGTAGCTTCATGACCCTGGTTACGTCCTGCTCGGCCTCACAAGAAGGAGCAGGATGGAAAACATCTGGTCTGCTCGCTGACCTGATTTGTTTAATGCTAATTGCTCAGAAATCGTCAATACAATTTTCATAAACAAAGAAAACACTTATAAATCATTACTGTCAAGATAGAGGGAGGATAAACAAAGGCAACACCTTGGGTTTTGCATCATGCAAAGAAGCTGCCTATTTCCATTCACAGATATGAACAACATCATCATTACTCTGACAGGTCACCTGTTCATAAAAACTGAATATTGACATTTAATCAGTTGTCAGATGTTTTTATCCAGAGCGACTCACGAGTGAGGAGCAAGCTTCAGAGAGAGATATCAGATATTAATGCAACTTTTAAGGTCGGTCTATTTTTCATGTTTTGAACTTATTTCGATAGAGTCACATTTACGTTAAGGCCAGGTAAGAACATAACGATTCAAAGAATACATCCAGAGTAATGATGTGTAACCTTTCTTTAATCAATATATAAGGTCAAATTCAAGGGTTAGCAGGCTTTCATGTATTGTACAGAATATGTTGTGTTTGTATTTTATGATAAATCGAAGTCTCTTTTAAAATCATTTTAAATTCCAACTTTAGGGAGGACACAGGCTGTTACACTGGCTGTTGTTTTTATTTCGAATTGGATATTTTCTGACCTGTGCATTGAGGTAACACACGAGTGCAGCGTTGACCGTAAGATTTAACGTAAATGTAATTTGCATTGTGTGTTTTACATTTTCCGATTTAAAGATGAGGCTACAGACACGGCCTGTCAGCTTATGGATTTTGTTTCCATTGAGCAGAGACAGATACGATAATGACTTGGTGTCTGATCTCTGGAAAACCTGACTCGACGTTAGCCTCCCTTCTGTGGCCACTGTTTAACAATTGCCTTCTCCTCCCTGTAGGCTCTGAACCATCAATCATGCGGTTCAACTCGTCCTCCGACATCACCACACCATCCCCTCTCCTCTGCTCTTCAAACGCCTCTTTCTTTCCTCTCATCTTCACCTGCTTTGTTCAACACCCCGTTAGCCCCTCGATCTTCTTCGCCTTCACCTTCACCAATGTCCTCTTCCTCCCTCTGTACCTACTCGTCCTCTGGATGGGTTTGCGTCGATGGAGAGATCAGGGCTCCGCAGCATCAGGACCGACAAGCCACTCGGATGTCTTCACCTACCAGATAGTATCACTGGAGATTGTCAGTGTTTTCGGATATGTCGCCTTCTGTTGTGGCATCTTCACGTGCAGTCTGACGATGATAATGATTGGGTATTACAGTTTCTGTGCCTCTTACCCTGCGCAGACTCTCTTTCACTGCTTCACTTGTGTGGAGCGTTATGTGGCTGTTGTTTACCCCATCACCTACCGAGGCCTGAGACATTCGGACAGGGTGAGAGCCAGGAACACCAGCATTGGGTGTATTTGGATTTTCTGCATTACACTGCTGTGTGTAACAGCTGGCTACTTCCCTCTGTTCCCCACTCTTTTGTTTCTCGTTATCCACGGCATCATCATGATTGTTGTGTGTTTCTGCACTCTCTCTGTTCTCAGTACTCTGATTCGTCTCGGGCTGGGGAGAGCGGGGGGAGGTCAGCAACAGACAGACCCAGCGAAGCAGAAGGCTTTTAATATTATTCTGGTCGTAACGGGAGCACTGGTGGTCAGGTCTTGTGGGCTCATGGTTTGCAATATGACTTTTGGCACAGATTTGGAATTGGGAAGCGATGCATGTGTGTTGCTAATGTCTGCTAGTTGGCTCTGTCTTCCAAGCGGCCTGGCTCCACCTCTGCTCTTTCTACACAGAGCAGGAGCACTGGCGTGGTTTGGTCGCGGCTTGAACGAGGGTGAAAACTAGATGAGATGAGAGTAGAAGTGAGAACATTTGTTATTTCAGATAAATTGTGTAGAAGTGCATTCAAAACTGGGGTTTATTTCTGTGGCGTTGCTAAATTGTACGTAGAGTCGTCACTTCTGGGGTTTTTCTTTTTTCTTATGGGTGGTATAAGGTTATCCTCTAACAGTTCTCCAGATCAATGGTTCAGTTTTGACCTTGGTTTTTCAGCTGAGGTTTTTAAAATATTTCGTGTTTCGGGTAAAAACCTTCAGCATTGGCAGCGAGTCGAGATAATTCAGATCCATTGAGTTAGAGATCGTGGATCAGGTTTAGAAACCACACTGCCACTAGTAGATTATTCGTCAACATAACTAACAATAGCAGCATAAGCTTACTGAAGTTGGAAGTAGTAGGAGATACTTCAGTCACCCCTGGTTCCAGAAATAAAAGTAATATTCTTTTTTTCTCATAGCACATTGGAGCACTAGTGTTATTTGAGTCATTCCTCTGAGTCTCTGGTGGTAACTGGGACAAGAATGAGTCTCTGTGCTGCAGATTTGCCCCCCCCCCCCTGTCCAGAACCCTGGTCAATAAGGTTATAAACAGGACAAGGAGTTTCTGACATGGTTCTGCACGCAAGCAAAGAAGAATTGCGGGGTCATCTGAGGAGGACCTTTCGAGAGATCTTCTTTTGGACGGACAGAGCAAAGCACCCAAGATACACTTGCTTCCACCATGAAATGACTGTGCTAGTAAGAGTGTGCGTGTCCCCCTCAGAGTGAGCACACGGAAGAACAATCAATCTTGGCCACTGAGGTCACAGGTTAGATTTCATTCAGTGACCATTTGTGGTTGTGTAACATGCAAACAACTCCCAGTTCTGCTTGATTTCCATCTGCTCCAGGCACACCTGCTTTAAAAGTGGCTCTGACACAACATCCATCTGAAGCAGTCGGGGGGGAAGCAGGACAGGGACACGATTCCATCTGTTTTGAAGAAAGAGAAAATACCACTGAAGAGGTTTGTCTCCTTTAATGCACTCGAATGCATCCATTTATATTTATCTGTAGTATTCTAAATACTTACATGATCTCTATGACAATTGATATAACATAACAAATAGACATTTTTCTGAACTTGTGTTTAGTATCTAGTTATAACACTTCTGTTTATCCTGTTGTAATGCAGAATAATGGATTCTGATTGGCCGTAGTCAGATGACCTCTTGATAATTATTTTTAATTTGAGTACTTTCTTGATACTTGTTGTTGTTCTGGGTTTGTAACCTCATGGTCGATGCACTTATTGTGAGTCGCTTTGGATAAACGCGACAGCTAAATGTAATGTAATGTAATGTGACCCTCAGCAAGAACTTAAATTGTGTTTCTGTAAAGTAACTGGAGACTGAGATGGTGGTCTGACCTTCATGATTCAATATTTGATCGTTTTTCTGTGTTCCATCTCCTCCACAGAACATGTCCGTCAACGTTACCCATGGACCTCCGTCCATCTCCTCATCCAACTCAACCATCTCTAATTTCTACTTCAATTGTCAAAACTCTTCAGCGAGCATGATCCTTATAACCATTTACACCGTCATCTTAATCCTACTCCTCGTTCCTCTCTGCATCCTCGTCCTCTACATCAGTTTCCAAAGATGGAGGCATCAGCGTTCTGTACCTACAGGGCAGACAACCAGTCACAGCGACGTCCTCACCTATCACACGATCGCTGTCGAGATTATTGGGGTTTTGGGATCAGTCTTCTACGTTTTGGGCGCCTACAACCGCATGGAGACGGTGCTGATGATAGGGGTGTTGTTATTCTGCATCGTTTTCCCTGGACATACTCTGCTGCACAGTCTGACCTGTGTGGAGCCCTACCTGGCCGTTGTCCACCCGATCACCTACCATCGCCTGAGACAGTCATTGGGGGGGAGAATCAGAAACATCACCCTTGGCTGTGTTTGGCTGCTGTGCTTCGGGTGGATCGGGGTAACAATCAAGTACATGCCTGAGTTTCCTGCCCTCCCTTTTCTTTGCTTGATGGGCATCTCAATAATTGTTGTGATGTTCTTCTTCTTCTCTGTTCTCAAAGTCCTGACTCGCCCAGGGCCGGGGGGCGGGCCCAGGGAGAGGGTTGACCAATCAAAGCAAAGAGCTTTACACATCATCACAGCGATAGTGGGAGTGCTGCTGTTGAGGTTTGTTGCGCTTCTGGTTTCCTCTGGCTTGTATAATATGAATTCAATCGATCTGTATTCTGAATGTATCTTGATAGATTGTGGAATTATTGTGGCTGTGCCCAGCAGTCTGGTTCAGCCGCTGCTGTTTCTGCACAGAGCAGGAAAGTTAGCATGTTGTAGGCAGAACACGGTATCTGGCTGAGGGGGTCACGTGACTGAGGAATGTCCAGTTTCTTTCCCAGAAGACAGCTGACATTGACGTTGGTTGCAACTCGCCAATGCACCAAATAATCAAGAGGAGAAGAAGAAGAAGAAGAAGAAGAAGAAGAAGAAGAAGAAGAAGAAGAAGAAGAAGAAGAAGAAGAAGAAGAAGAAGAAGAAGAAGAAGAAGAAGAACTCTCAAACTACCTGTTAGGCAGCTGGAATTGATCTTTGCATTGTTACTGTGGAAAAATACAACATACTACAATATACAATTTTTATGCTGTTACATAATAATAATAATAATGTTTGAGGTGATATATATTAATATTTATTTTGCTATGTGGTCGCAACAATTTATGTGTTTAAATGTATAAAAATATAATAGAATGTATTTTTCATGAAGAGTCAGTTATTTTTTGTGCCGATGTAATGTTGTCAACTCTGATAGCTCAGTTTCTTTATATCTTTATGTTTAAAACAATAAAATACAATAAAGTTCTCCTCTATGTGTCATTAATAACTGATTTACACATTATCACTACATTATATTAGCTAAATAATAAATATTTGTGTTTGTCAAACTATATATACTGTTTTGTTGACAAACACACACACACACACATATATATACATTATATAATATATATAGTCTATACAGTAACTGTGTTTAAATCAAAGACTCTTGCACATTTTACACAACAAATAAAGTCATTCTTTAGTGTGATCATGAATACAACACAAGATATTGTATATAACTAATATCTTATTCAGTAGAAATTAGTTTCAATGAATGATAAGCTGATTTCAGAGTCTTTATTGACGGGTTTTAGACAAAAAACACACAAAAGAACACAAAATACAGATGTTTAACATGCTGGTCAATGTTATTTCTGTACATATACTATACATATATATGTATATCACTACGTCAATATTATAGTATATGTAAATTAAATATGTGTTGTTAACATATATATAGTCATAATCATCGACACAACAACATTTTAAGAGCCGTGTTATTCTATAAATTCATATCCTCATATATCCAGGGGAACATAATGTAATCATAACATATATCTTGATGTCATACAGACAATTTTTGCATTTCAGAAACCTTACTATGAAACTAATTAAGGAAATATTTCCGTATGAACTGCAGGAGCGACGACAACAGCAAATAATAACAGTTCCACCACCAGAAAGAATAAAGGACCAGAACCAGATCAGTTGAAATGTGATCGTTACCCAAACCTTCCATCAACCACTTCAAATAATATATAAAGAGGGAAACCTCCAATCAACACGTCCAACGATCTTATCAACATCCAATCAGCAGCCCAGAACAAACCAACTATCAACCATTACAAAAACCTGGCACACATCCGAGAAGCACCCAGCAGCACACAATTTACTCACGATTATAACGGCACCAGTACAGTTTTCCTGATCTGTGCAGATACAGCAAAGGTAATATCAAGGTGCTGGGAAGATTAAACCATAATCCAGAAAGCAGCAGCAAACAGCTGACATTCGTGTTTTGCTGGGGCAAGTCGGACAGAACTGAGCAAACAAGGAACCCTACGAACCAAAACCACAGCACTGCCATGATGGCTGTGAGGGTGGAGAACGCCCGTTGCTTTGATTGGTCAACTCGCGCCGTGTCCCCGCCTCTGTCGCCAGGTCCCGGGCGAACCAAAACCCAGAGGATGGACAGGGTGCAGAAAGAGATGACTGTTAAAAGGAAAGCTAAATAGAAATAAAGTGGGATCATGATTGTAGAGAGACCTGGATTTAATGCAGTGCTCCATGTGAAGCCCAGCAGCCACACACAACCAATGCTGATGTTTCTGATCCTGACCCCGAGCCCACTCTTCAGCCCCAGGTAGGTCATGGGGTGAACTGCAGCCAGGTAGCGATCCACGCAGGTGACGAGGTGAAAGAAACCTCCCCCATAAAATACAGTGGAAGTGACCAGGGTACCCACAGTCGACATGATAGGGTCAGGAGTACATAAGCCAGAAATGAGGAGGGCTAGCCCCAAAGGCCACAACAGCTCCATGGCCGCAAAGTGGAACGTGAAGACGTTGGCGTGGCTCATCATTGTGAAGGAGCGCTGCTGCCGCCATCGCTGGTGACCCAGGTACAGGACGAAGATGGAGAGAGGAAGAGTAAGGACGGTTCTGGTGAGGCTGAACACGAGGCCCACTGTGATACAAGCTGTAGAGTTGGTGTCACGGAGGTCCGCTGGAGGAGGTGAGTAGATGGAGGGAGCGGAGGAGTTGGTGGATTTATTTAACATCTGCAGTGAAGAAGAAGATGAAGAAGAAGAGATGGCGTCAGACCATAAAACAAAACCAGTGACGTGATGCCTCCTTGCTGCATATGCATGAAAACCTATAGATCTTGAATTAATGCATATACAGATAAACTGTACATTTAGTTTTGCAGGTATATGCAGTGGATAAATATTACAGTTCTTTATGGCCCGGACCAGATAATCTGTCGAGATCTCTAAAGAACAAAATATCACAAATATCCAGATCATTTATCCTCTGGGGACCATGAATACTGCCACTCAAAGAACCTGTCGTCCTCCAACATGTCTCAAAGAAATCCTGACATCTCGAAGTTAGCGATGAGCGACCACTTACCTTGTGTCTGTCGTCGTCCTGCGTCTCTGAACTCGCTCGATGCTCCTCACTGATATAATGATCCAGAGTGATGCGTGTGGTCAAAGTGTCAGAGTGATGGATGGAGGATGTTTTGCATGTTATAAAACAAATAGATGATGAATTGAGCCGTCAATCCCAGCAGGCAAATTTCTTTCCACAGATATCACTGACCCACGGGTCGCTTAAGGACACCCCAACTATATTGCGTCATCGCTAACTGAAAAATAAATAAAGATTATGGAGACCTGAACAGCTGAAATCACAAATCACACGACCAGTCGAGAAGATTGTCTCCTCTGCCGTCGATTGCCTAATTACAGAAAATACTAGCGTTGGGAAAATGTTTCTGTGAAACCACAGGCTCCTCTTCACGCTACATGTAGTCAAAGCCTGGAAAACAAACATGGTCTTTGTTCTTGAGAAAGCCAAGCAACTCAGTCTCCCAGGATGCCCAGAGGTGTGAAAAAGCCACCAGGGTCAACTCCAATTGGTCACTCTGGCCCATGACCTGTGAGGTCACCGGGCAAGGAGAATTTCTACCGGCAACTGAACTGCACAGCTCAACAGGACCGTGTCGGCGTGTTTGTTTATCCTAAAAATGAGAAGATGAGCCGAACTCGGTTTGTTCAATCAAGTATTTATTTAGATGCAATGAAAGTTTAACATTACATAGCTAAGGACAATTATCACAGCCTAAGCTAAATCAGTTAGCAATAGGTAGTCAATAATGGCCCCGAACAGAAGGCGTTTGATATAATTATAACAGTAGGTTTAATGTGATTGGTTTAAAATATTGGAGGAGAGTCACCGTAAATCAATTTGGTTCTCCCTTATTGGTCCACAGCTGTAGTGCCACGCCTCTTGTCACGGAATCCAGGAAGTGACAAGAAGCCGTCCTCCGTCACGCTCCTACTCTACGCTGCCGGTTTCTAGACAACTCTCCCTCTCCGACAGTTCAATGTTGTTTCATAAACGAGTCTTGAGTAGAAAATGTTGTGTTACTGCTCCCTCGGCTGTACCGACTGTCCCATAACAAAGTCACTCTGAACCTGGGACATCTGCTCGAAACTCTACGTGATGTTGAATGAATTTTTACAGGAATTACGCCTTAACATGTAAAAGTTAGAAATGAGATCAGGTTTAAAGTACAGTTTATTGGATGTCACAAATTCACAGTCTTCAAAACAGGCAGCAGCTCTTAGCAGACCTTTTATCAAGACAGCTGTGAGACTAAACACCCATGTGACACCCACATCCTAATGTCAAGATTAAACACTATGAAAAACAGGTTATTATTAAATCATTTGTGTGAAGGCCTTATATCCGGCCCTATCGGCTCCTCCCCCCACCCTCCTTTCATTTGTTTAAAGTTCTGTTTCCATACTCCTCTTCACTCACAGACCCCAGAGAAGCTCAGATTTTGAAATCCCAACAACCGCGACAGCAAACCTTACGACCAGCCCGGAGACGTCAAAGAACTGCAAACAGAACAACAACTTCTTTCTCCCTTTTCCTCGGATTGGTAACATAATCTGGATTTAATAATGATACTAGACTAAGCAAGACTGTTTATTTGATTCTATGTGGTGTTTATAAGTCTGATATATGCTGTGATATTGTAGTTGTAAGTTAAATGAAAGTTAATGCTAGTTAGGCTTGCCACAGGCTTTCTGTCTGACTCTCTCATTATCTGATTAACCTCAACATAGACACACGCATATCACTTCACCCACTTATCTCCTCCCCCACTGTAGAAGAAAAGGGGGGGGGGGGAGGATAACTTTAGTGGGCCAAACCACCATTTTGAAAGCATTCTGAAGAAGGTGTGAACTTTGTACACGTACACATCTTGGTTTAGTTAGTACGTTTGTTAGTAATTTGTGTTTTAATAGTTTATTATGTTCATAATAAATGTTTTCTTTCACAAATGTTCTTTCATTAACGTTGCATAAGTTAATTTTGCCAACCGCTACACTCTAACTGAGACTGATCTTAATCAATAAATTGGCTATCTTTTCCCTTTCTTGAAGGGTGGTGCCCCGAGACAACTTTAACCTATTAAAGTTATGATTTAATATTAAAGGACCCATCATATGAAAATTCCACTTTTGTAGTGCTTCTACATGTTATTTGGGGTATCTGGCATGTCTACCGTCCCAAAAGCTCTGGAAAAAAACGCAAGGATCCGTGTGTGTTCACTCCAAACATGTCAATCTGAGGAGGGCTGTTTTAGACAGGGTAAAAAGGTGCTGTTTTAAATTATCCTTGTGGTATTTTGACCAAAATATGTTACAGACATTTCATTAAGACCCCAAGGAACCATATCAACTGTGGTAAAATGGGCATACGATCGGTCCTTTAATATTTTAAATATTAATGTTTTATATTTTGCTTTGATAACCAAATTTATAGTTAAAAAGTTTGTAGTTCAATTCTGCTGCCCTCCTTCTAATTTTATGTTTGAAAGCTACTTTTGTTATGTGATCTTTTTTTTTTACACATTTTATACCAGCATGACTTCTGCTTTTTTGCCAAACTTTCACGCCATTGGACAATGAATATTTATCCTTAACTTTTTTATTTACTCACGATTATAACGGCACCAGTACAGTTTTCCTGATCTGTGCAGATACAGCAAAGGTAATATCAAGGTGCTGGGAAGATTAAACCATAATCCAGAAAGCCCCAGCAAACAGCTGACACTTTCGCTTTGCAGGGGCAAGTTGGACAGAACTGAGCAAACAAGGAACCCTACGAACCAAAACCACAGCACTGCCATGATGGCTGTGAGGGTGGAGAACGCCCGTTGCTTTGATTGGTCAACTCGCGCCGTGTCCCCGCCTCTGTCGCCAGGTCCCGGCCGAACCAAAACACAGAGGATGGACAGGGTGCAGAAAGAGATGACTGTTAAAAGGAAAGCTAAATAGAAATAAAGTGGGATCATGATTGTAGAGAGATCTGGATTTAATGCAGTGCTCCATGTGAAGCCCAGCAGCCACACACAACCAATGCTGATGTTTCTGATCCTGACCCCACGCGCACTCTTCAGCCCCAGGTAGGTCATGGGGTGAACTGCAGCCAGGTAGCGATCCACGCAGGTGACGAGGTGAAAGAAACCCCCCCCATAAAATACAGTGAGAATGAGCATGGACCCCGCAGCCAACATGTTACGGTCATGAGTACATACGCCAGAAATGATAAGGGCTAGCCCCAAAGGCCACAACAGCTCCATGGCCGCAAAGTGGAACGTGAAGACGTTGGCGTGGCTCATCATTGTGAAGGAGCGCTGCTGCCGCCATCGCTGGTGACCCAGGTACAGGACGAAGATGGAGAGAGGAAGAGTAAGGACGGTTCTGGTGAGGCTGAACACGAGGCCCACTGTGATACAAGCTGTAGAGTTGGTGTCAAGGAGGTCCGCTGGAGGAGGTGAGATGGAGGGAGCGGAGGAGTTGGTGGATTTATTTAACATCTGCAGTGAAGAAGAAGATGAAGAAGAAGAGATGGCGTCAGACCATGAAACAAAACCAGTGACGTGATGCCTGAAAACATATACATCTTGAATTAATGTATACAGACGATCACTGACTTTATAAACTGTACATTTAGTTTTGCAGGTATATGCACTGGATAAATATTACAGTTCTTTATGGCCGGGGCCAGAACATCTGTCGAGATCTACAAAGAACAAAATATCTAACCCATGGAATCACAAACATCCAGATCATTTATCCTCTGGGGACCATGAATTCTGACACAGTAATGGAGGAGCCACTCAAAGAACCTGTCATTACCCAACATGGCTCAAAGAAATCCCGACATCTCGAGGTTAGCGATGAGCGACCACTTACCTTGTGTCTGTCGTCGTCCTGCGTCTCTGAACTCGCTCGATGCTCCTCACTGATATAATGATCCTGAGTAATGAGTGTGGTCAAGGTGTCAGAGTGATGGATGGAGGATGTTTTGCATGATATAAAACAAATAGATGATGAATTGAGCCGTCAATCCCAGCAGGCAAATTACCTCCACAGATATCACTGACCCACAGGTCGCTTAAGGACACCTCAACTATATTGCGTCATCGCTAACTGAAAAATAAATAAAGATTATCGAGACGTCAGAAAACAGCTGAAATCACAAATCACACGACCAGTCGAGTAGATTGTCTCCTCTGCCGTGGGCTGCGTAGTTACAGAAAATACTAGTCATCAAATAACTAATTTATACCAAACTTATCAGAAACATGAACACAACATAAGAACTACCTCAAATGACAGAAACCATCTTTGACAAACTGTTAGTTAAAGGGGACATATTGTGAAAAATCCACGTTTGTAGTGCTTCTACACGTTAATGTGGTTATCTGGCATGTCTACCGTCCCAAAAACTCTGGGGAAAAAAACCTGTACCATAGAGTGCGTCGAATGGGAATACGACCAGAATTGACGTCACAGTCGGTTTACATGGCATAGCCCCCCCCCCCCCCCCCCTTCCCCTGAGGCGGAGATCTGGTGGAGGAGGAGACCGGGTTACGTTACGAGCCACAGCTTCCTCCTCAGCTCGAGGCGGCGGATGTTAGCTGGGAAGCTAGCCGAGGGGGGACGCTAACCAGCCGGTGAGCAGGGTGAGAGGCGGAGATCTGGCCGAGAAGCAGAGCCTGCGGTCGGGGTAAAGCCTGAAACATGCTTCTGCGACTGCGTCTGCGTCTTTTCACGCCGCTGTGGCGCAAGACTCATTGTCATTCATGCTTCCCCAACTGTTGCGCATCTTACAAAGCAATTCCGCGCCAGAACACTAGGCGGAGTAATGCTTTTTGTCGAAGACGACCTGAGAGACGCCTTCTTTCTTCTTCATCGATTGTTTATTTACATAGCTACTGCGGCTCCTTGTAGCCTTTTTCAGGCGGACAAATACGCCAGTCAGTGACGGGTTATACAAGTGGACACACTTTCGGATCTCTTCTGCCAAACGCTCTTCTATTTAGTCCATATTCATTCTTCTAAATCTCCCGTTGTTTCTGCCTGTATTATGGGGCATGAAACCGGAAATGCAGCTCCAGAAGGGATGTAGAGCAGACCAATCACAGCCTTGCGGGCTGAGTGAGCTTGCGGAGCTTTGCTGTAAATTTTAGAAAAGGGGGTTGACACCCGTCAGCACGTAAGGAGGGATACATAAGCACGTAAGGGACCCGGAAGGGCTCTTGCGCTTACGGGCCCGTGAAAACACAGAAGCATGTTTCAGGCTTTAGTCACAAGCCCAAGCCCCCTCCTCAGCTCGGGCTCGCTGGGTGATGTCGCCGGGCTGCCTGCTCCATGTCAGCGGCTTGCTTCTGGTTGACCTGTCGGTGGTTGTTTATGGTTAGCAGCAGGGAGCTAACGCTAGCTTGCTGTTAGTTTGTGTTTAAAGTTGCAGCACTTTCTGGAATAGCTGCTTGTGCACGTTTTTACAGCAGTATTGCATGTGGCAGCCCACCCGGGAAACAACGGAGATCTGGCCGAGAAGCAGAGCCTGCGGTCGGGGTAAGTCACGTGCCAAAGCCCCCTCCTCAGCTCGGGCTCGCTAGGTGATGTTTGGCTGCTACAGGTCGCTTCTGGTGGACCTGTCGGTGTTTGTTTACAGTTAGCAGCAGCCGCCTGCCTGATGCCCCCACGGACAGGGGAGTGTTGACGGTGCGTGTCTCGTGTTGCAGTGAGTGTCTTCAACTAGAAAAGCTGTTTTTTTGTTTCGGTTATTGACGGTGACATGTAAGCTAGGTGGCGTTAGCCTCATAGCAATCAGTGCTGCAGGGGCAGCGGGCTGCTCGGTGGCGGGTTGGTCCCCGGCTGTACCCGGGCGGCTCACTGCGAGGCTGGCGATGCTCCCGCTGACTCACCTGAGAGCCGGACACGTCTCACCGGCTCAGGGTCCCCCACGTCTGCAGGGTATGTCTCATTTTCATCCTTGATCATTATCGATCTGTGACAAACCTCCAGCCTGTGTGTCCCGCTACGGTTAGCAGCAGCGGGCTAACGCTAGTTGGCTGTTAGTTTGTGTTTAAAGTTGCAGCACTTTCTGGAGAGCTGCGCCTTATAACTTCTGTGGCCCGTACAGATTTGCTCCACGCACCCCGAGCTGCACGAACCGGTGCCGGTCACCAGCAGCTCGTTGCTGCCTCCGTCGCTCGCTTTAAAATAAACTCCTCCCCGGGGTTTACAGTGCATTTCACCGCAAAAGTTGCTGCAGTGTTAGCCTCCAGAGCTGTAGCCCCCCACAATCCCTTGGTCTGTGTGTGTCTGTGTGTGTGTGTGCACGCGCTCAGAATATATGCCCTGTATGAATAAATATACACATACAATTATATAGTGTATACACACATATCTAATGCATGTATTTAAATAATGTACATCTTTATCAGAAGGTGTAGTAGTTTGAAAATTGTAGCTTCAATGAAGAAACACAACAAACAGATACAGAAATATATGTGTAGGAAAGTGACCTAAAATGATTTTAACAACCTTAAATATGCTTAGGGGAGATTTAAGATGTGTGTGTGTGTCTGTGTGTCGGGGGCGGGCGGTGAGAGGGGGGGGCGGGGCACTCAAAACAGGTCAATCTGAGGAAGGCTGTTTTAGACAGGGTAAAAAGGGTAGTGTTTTAAATGATCCTTGTGGTATTTTGACCAAAAAATGTCATTTCATTAAGACCCCAAGGAACCATATCAACTGTGGTGAAATGGGCATAATATGTCCCCTTTAACATCAACTTTTAATTTGTTTGTTTTGTCCATGTCCCGTCTGCTAACATGGAGGAGGAGGGGTTTATGGTCTATCCTGCAGCCAGCCACCAGAGGGAGATTGAACAACGTGAAAACGCTTGGTTCTCAACATCAGGACTTTACATCATGTGATCACCGACATGTTTCACATCCAACAGCACAAAGAACCAGAGTGAGAATCTGAAGTTTTTATTGGAGACATGCAGCGAACAAACTGTTTTCATTTCATCATCATGGATTCAAACCAAGTCAAACACAGAGTTTGTTTGTTCTACGTCACACTTTCGGCCACTAGGTGGCTCTTCATGTGTGTTTTCAGACAGTGGCTCTGAGTGAACGCTTTGTCGCAGAGTGTGCACTTGTAGGGTCGCTCCCCGTTGTGCGTCCTCATGTGAACAGTCAGGTGTGTTTTGCGAGCGCAGCCTTTCCCACAGATGCCGCAGACGTACGCTTTGACGCCCGAGTGCACCGTCAGGTGGTTGTCCAGGTTGGTCTTGCGTTTGAAGGCCCAGCCGCAGTCCGGGCAGCGGTACGGCGTTTCGCCCGTGTGGACCCGCATGTGGACGGTGAGCGATCCCTTGGTGCTGAACCTCCTGCCGCACTCGCCGCAGTTGTACGGCTTGTCGTCGGTGTGCGTCCTCATGTGGTTCTCCAGCTGCAGGCTCGTCAGGAACATCTTGCAGCAAACGTCGCAGAGGTACGACCGCTCTCTGTCCGTGTGGATCTTCTCATGCTGCCGCAGCGTCCCGATGAGTTTGAAGCTGCGGCCACAGACCTGACAGCCGTGAGGCCGCTCTGCGGAGTGCGTCATCTTGTGGCGAGACAACGATCTGTAGTTGCTGAGGGATTTGCCGCAGACGCCGCAGAGGTGCGTCTTCTTGTTGGCGTGAGTGCGGCGGTGAGCTTTCAGCTGCTCCTTCAGTTTGAACACTTTGTGACATGTGAAGCATTTGTGAAGCTTCGCCTCCTTGTGGCGTTCCTGATGATTCTCCAGAGACACCTTCAACGCAAAAGCAGCGTCACACACGTCACACCTGTGCGGCGTCTCCCCCGAGTGGGCCGCCACGTGCTCGTCCAGGCCGAGCTTGCTCAGGAAAGATTCTCCACAGAGGTGACAGTCGTCGGTTTTGTGGAGACTTTGCAGATGATGCTTCAGCGCCTCGTCGCTCTCTGAACGCTCGCCACACACGCCGCACACACTTCCTGGATCGTCCACGTGACTCCAGGCGTGTTTCACGAAGGAGGCGTCTGATTGGTGCAGAGCTCCACAGACGTGACAAGAGAGAGCGGCGTCGCTGGTTTCAGTCTTGACGGCAGAACTATCGATCTCGTGTTTCTTTTCCGTCTGCGTTTCGCCATCACTGTCCTTCAGCACCTCGTCGCCCTCTACTGGTTTCCAGTCGTCATCGCTGTCGTTCACCTGTTCTCCCTCTTCTTCCATTTCATCATCATCGTCCTCGCCGTCGTCCTCGTCCTCGTCGTCATCAGCGTCTCGTTCACTCTCAGCTGCAGAGCGGCACACAGCGTGCTGACCTTCATCATCATCATCATCATCATCATCATCATCCTCGTCCGCTGTTGGAAGGTCTTGCTGTTGTAACGTTGAGCAGCCGGACACAACGTCTGCCTCCTGCACACGACCACTGAGGGAAAACAGAAACAAATGAATATGACAGTTTACGTGGAATGCATTTAAAGTCTGTAAGACATAACCTTGTGTGGCCAGAAGGAGGCAGACACTCTCTATGATCATTGGTTCCTGCAGCTTCAGTCACATACGCACACACCTTGTTTGTGGTCCCACGTCATCACACATCAACACGGTGGCGGGGGGTGAAGAATCTCTCGACCCATCCTCCCTCGTCCGTAGTGGTTGAATTTCTTCCTCGCTCGTCTCAGGTTCTGTTCGTGCCTGGAAAAAAAATAGGGTCAGATTTCACGTTGTAGCTGGAGAAGCCTCCACGTGCTGCTCTGTCGTAAAAAGACAATCAACCTTGGGTCTGATGAAAAGCGTTGACGTCCCTCGTCCCACACGGCTGATGTTTCTGTGGAGCTCCTCCGGCGTCACCGTCTCCAGCTTCAGACGTCGTAACTTACGTCCCCTGTCGGACGTGAGGATGTCGAGAGGTTGGTCGTTGGTCGCCAGCTGAGGGAAGCTGCGCCTCAGCAGGTCCAGGAAGTCCGACTGCTCCAGACCACGAGGACACTTCAGCTTCAGCATCGGACATTTCTTCAGAACTGACGATGGAAACACAAGCATGAAAACATTTCTACTAAACTTTACTTTACTTTTTATTTCAAATTTAAATATTCTATTAAATTCACCATTTTTTGACAGAACATCAGTCTGCGGGTCGTCCAGGAGGCGGATCCTCAGGTGCACGTGGTTCTGGGGTTCACTGGTCTGAGGACTGACCGAGAGACGAAGAAGATGTTTGATCAAACTTATGTTCAACATTTTCTACACAATAAATCAATTGATTACAGCTTAAATAATCACATTTTAAAGGAATAAAATAAGAATAATTGTTGTTCAAACCTTGATGGAGTTTGGTTCTTCAGATTTTCCAGTTTCTCTTCATCAGCCTCCTCTTCGTCGGCGTGGCTGAGGATCCTGCGACGCTTCACACCTGAGAACCAAACACACACATCTCTGATTCCATCATATGTTTCTAACAGGAACATTTATGGGGCCATTATTAGTGTGTAATCAGATTTGTGAACGTGTACGTGGATCAGTTATATATGTATTTAGAAAGTGTGTGTGTGTGTTTGTTTGTAAACAGATTTGAAAGTATATTTATGTCTGTACATGTGTAGACAAGTGTGTAAACGCACGCATAAGATAAGATGAAACTGTATTGATCCCCACACCAGGAGAAGTAAACAGGTAAACAGGTAAACAGGAGAATAACAATGGAGATTAATGGTTGAAACGTCTCTCGAAAAGGCTCTACCGCCACCTAGTGTTAACAGACGGGTTGAGACTGACATTTGTCAATAGTCCTGCGAGAATTCTGGCCCCAGAAAAAAGCCAAATCATGACTTCAGCAAATCGATGGTCGATAAGAATGAAGCGGAACTAAAGAGAAAGTCTGACTGATGATTTCCTGTCTTTTCTTTTTTGATTTGCGTGTATGAAAATTATTTGACAGACAAGTAAATATTAAAATGCAAAATATGTGAATGGAGTTCAACGTGCAGCTGTGCGTATGCTCCCGGTCTCCGGGGTTCCTGGCTGTGACCGCGGGGGAGAACCAGCGACTCACCGGCTCTTTGCAGCTTGACCCGCGGCTGCAGCAGCGCCTCCAGCTGCCTCCTCTGCCGCTCCACCTCCAGCCTGAAGCCCGCAGCCTCCTCCTCGTACCCGGACACGGTGCCCTCCACCGCCGCTAGGATCTCCCGGGACGCGGCGGCGAGTCGCTCGGTCACGAACTCTCCGAGGATCTGAGCTTTACGCGTTAGACTCAACTTCTCGTCTGCGTTTCTCATCTTCAGTGGAAACACCGCGGAGATATTTCACGTTAATTCTCTCATCGGCGCTTTGTTTACGAGCTTCACGTTTCCGGTTTGGGTCCGTGCATTAAGGTTCTCCGGGTATAAACCGACACCCTCACCAGACTTTCTTACCCCCTCCATCTTTCATCAATCAATATGAAAATATCAATACATAATGAAATTAGTGTTTTATTAATGTATTATTATTCCCATTGTATCATTTTAAACAGCTATATCTATTTCATATCTACAGATGATTCCTCATTTATTTCCATTATCAATAAGACAATACATTTATAAATATATTTGGCTTAAATAATAGGGAAAGAAAATGAGTAAATAAAAGCTCTATTTAGGGCCCGAGCACCGAATGGTGAGAGGCCCTATTGAATCTGTAAGGATTTTTATTATTATTATTATTATTATTTCCCTTTGGGGGGCTTTTTCAGGGTCTAGACATGCTCAAAAAGTTATGAAACTTTGCAGGAAATTCAAGGTCTGCGGATATTTTAGTATTCTGGAGTAATTGGAATTGGGCGTGGCAAAATGGCTCTACAGCGCCCCCTGGAACCAGCCCCTAGGTTTCCACATAACGGATTTTCATCAAAATCTGGATATAGGTGTATCGTGACCAGTCATGAAAAAAAGTCTCATGGAGCATTATGAAAAACGCAACAGGAAGTCCGCCATTTTGCTTTTAGTGGCCATTTTGGCAATATCCCACATTTTTACTTTTACGTACTTGTCCCAGGGCTTTCATCAGATCAACTTCAAATTCAGATGAGTGTCATCACAACAAGATGGAGATAAAAAATGATTGAGGGATTTTTTTTTTATCACACCGTGTGACCGTGGCATGGCGTTAAAAATTGGTTACACGCCATCAAAACACGGGCATCTGTATCTCGGACATACATGTTCCAATCAAGTCCAAACTAGACATGTAAGACAATAGTCCCCGCCTGATGACATCTATGCATAAATGATGACTTAAAACCGCAGCGCCCCCTGGTGGCAACAGGAAATGTCTTGTTTTTTGCTTGTCTTACACTTGGATGAATTTCTCCTCATCCACTGACCTCAACCATGTCAAACTGTATCAAATGGGTCCCAAGACATTGACAATGAAGACATAAGATTACCGTGACTTTTCGTCAAACGCCATATGAATGGCGTGGCATTAAAGTTCATCAACTCGCCGTGAAACACGAAATTGCTGTAACTTCAGTGTTCATGATTCTATCTCTCTCAAACTACATGTGTGTAACAACAGCCCCCCCCTGAAGATATTCATATGGTTTTAAGAAATGGGCGTGGCAAAAAAACTGACCAGCGCCCCCTATAGGGCAACCCCGGCACTACGATGGCCGACATTTATACAAATCTATCGGGACATGTGTCGTTTCATAACAAACAAAAAAATATCTTGGATAGGTATGCTTGACCAAACAGGGAGGCCGCCATTTTGGATTAAGTGGCCATTTTTTTTCCATATTCCACATTTTTACTTGATGCACTTGTCCCAGGGCTTTCATCAGATTAACTTCAAATTAAGATCAGTGCCATCACAACAAGATGGAGATAAAAAGTGATTAAGAGATTGACCTTTCGTCACACCGTGTGACCGTGGCGTGGCGTCTTGAGTTTGATTAAACGCCATCAAAACACGAGGTTCTGTATCTCGGACATACATTGTCCAATCGAGTCCAAACTAGACATGTAAGACAAGGGTGCCATCCTGATGACATCTACACAGAAATTATGACTTGAAATTACAGCGCCCCCTGGTGGCTACAGGAAGTGACATGTTTTATACTTTGATGAACTGCTCCTGGCTGATTTACAATATACAGCTCAAATCAGATCAGTCAAGTCATTAGATCATGGTCAGAATTGTGACGTTTCCTCAAACCGTGTAAACATTGATGTGCGGCGAAGGATTTTCCTTCGCCAAAGGACACGATGTTATCATAACTCCACTGTGCATTGTCCTATCACTACCAAACTTCTGTCACATGATAAGAGTACAAGCCTGAACAGCTCTATGTGTCAATATTTCCTCAGTGTCATAGCGCCACCTACTGATTATCCATGAAACAGGAAGTACTTTGTTAATCCACACTGCATTATCCAACCGGCTCCAAACTTCTGACCTATGATCACAATCCTGATCTGAACAGCTCCATATATAAACATTAGTTCAGGGTCATAGCGCCACCTACTGATCAGTGTGAAAATTACATTGTGGTAAAATTTTCCAATTGACACGAAACTGCTCACGCTACATCAGAGCGGCTACTTGAACAGCTCTATAAGTCTGTGTGTAATAATAGTGATGGCGCCACCTACTGGCAAACCTACTGCCGCAGAGCGCAAAACGCATGCAACGTGGAGAAGTGCATGCTCGATCGATGATGTGCGCTTGGTCATCGATCGCTCTCTCCACCGACCGCGACAGGCTTCAACGTGCGGGTGCTCGGGCCCGCAAGTGCTACAACGTAGCCCTAGTTCTTATTATTATTATTCTTATTATTCTCCGAACAATGAATTGGCTTTTTGAGGGCTTCAACGTGCTCAAAAAGTTTTTAAACTTTCCAGTAAATTAGAGAGTGGTGAAAATTTACGTAATCTGGAGTATTTGGAAATGGGCGTGGCAAAACGGCTCAACAGCGCCCCCTGGAACCAGCCCTTAGGTTTCCACATAAGCGATTTTCACCAAAATCTAGACACTGGTGTAACGTGAATAATCATAGAAAAAAGTCTCTTGGAGCATTATGAAAAACGCAACAGGAAGCCCGCCATTTTGGATTTAGTGGCCATTTTGGCCAAATTCCACATTTTTAGTTTAATGTACTTGTCGTAGAGCTTTCATCAGATCAACTTAAAAATTAGACGCGTGTCATCACAACAAGATTGAGAAAAAAAGTGATCAACGGAATTTTTTTCCGTCACTTCGTGTGACCGTGGCGTGTCGTCAAAGTTTGGTTCCACGCCATCAAAACACGAGCATCTGTATCTCGAACATACATGGTCCAATCAAGTCCAAACTAGACATGTAAGAGAAGAGTCCCGGCCTGATGACATCTACACAGAAATAATGACTTAAAATCACAGCGCCCCCTGGTGGCACCAGGAAATGTCTTGTTTTTTGCTTGTCTTACACTTGGATGTATTCCTCCTCATCCACTGACCTCAACCATGTCAAACTGTATCAAATGGGTCTCAAGACATTGATAATGAAGGCATAAGATAACTGTGACTTTTCGTCAAACGCCATATTAATGGCGTGGCATGAAAGTTCATCAACTCGCCGCGAAACACGAAATTGCTCTAACTTCAGTGTTCATGATTCTATCTCACTCAAACTAAATGTGTGCAACAACATCCCCCCCCTGAAGATTTTCATATGGTTTTAGGGAATGGGCGTGGCAAAATAACTTTCTAGCGCCCCCTAACGGGCAGCCCCGGCACTACGATTGGCCGACATGTACAAAACTCGATTTGGGCATGTGTCTTTTCATAACAAACAAATAAGTCTCTTGGATAGATATGCTAGACTAAACAGGAAGCCCGCCATTTTGGATTTAGTGGCCATTTTAGCCCTATTCCACATTTTTACTTTGATTTACTTGTCGTAGAGCTTTCATCAGATAAACTTCAAATTCAGATGAGTGTCATCACAACAAGATTGAGATAAAAACTGATTAAGGGATTTCTTTCCCTTCACACCGTGTGACCGTGGCATGGGGTTAAAGTTTGGTTACACGCCATCAAAACACGAGCATCTGTATCTCGAACATACATGGTCCAATCAAGTCCAAACTAGACATGTAAGACAAGAGTTTCGGCCTGATGACATCTACACAGAAATTATGACTTGAAATCACAGCGCCCCCTGGTGGCAACATGAATTGACATGTTTTATTCTTTGATGAACTGCTCCTGGCTGCTTTAAGATATACAGCTCAAATGAGCTCAGTCAAGTCATTGAATCAAGGTCAGAATTGTGACATTTCCTCAAACCATTTAAACATTGAGGTGCGGCGAAGGATCATCCTTCGCCAAAGGACACGATGTTTTCATAAGTCCACTGTGCATTGTCCTATCACTACCAAACTTCTGTCACATGATAAGAGTACAAGCCTGAACAGCTCTATGTGTCAATATTTCCTCAGTGTCATAGCGCCACCTACTGATTATCCATGAAACAGGAAGTACTTTGTTAATCCACACTGCCTTATCCAACCGGCTCCAAACTTCTGACCTATGATCACAATCCTGATCTGAACAGCTCCATATATAAACATTAGTTCACGGTCATAGCGCTACCTACTGATCAGTGTGAAAATTACATTGTGGTAAAATTTTCCAATTGACACGAAACTGCTCACGCTACATCAGAGCGGCTACTTGAACAGATCTATAAGTCTGTGTGTAATAATAGTGATGGCGCCACCTACTGGCAAACCTACTGCCGCAGAGCGCAAAACGCATGCAACGTGGAGAAGTGCATGCTCGATCGATGATGTGCGCTTGGTCATCGATCGCTCTCTCCACCGACCGCAACAGGCTTCAACGTGCGGGTGCTCGGGCCCGCAAGTGCTACAACGTAGCCCTAGTTGTTATTTAGATTGTGGTATTAATATTCAAAAGTATCAATATGACGATGTAAAAATACACACAAATTCTACATTTATAATCCCACTTAAGTAAAAGTTTATCACTATAAAAAGTTACAAATTTGATTACAGTCATTATTGTAATAACAGATAACAACCACAGCATGCTGTTAAATACACTTTTATCACAGAGACAGTTTATAGGCATCACACTTCATGTTCTGTAGAGAATATTAATATGTACAGTTTGTCCTGAAGGTGGAGGAACAGAGAAAAGGTTTGTGTCATCGACTTAAATAAAAACACTTTAGGGGAAGTTGATGAGTTGTGCCTGCAGGTGGAGACATGATGTTCTTAGGCATTTTACTGTTTTAGAATTGTTAGCATTTTAGCTCAAATATGTGATGTTAGCTAATCGAGATTCTCGTTGCACTCACGCGTCAATAAGCACAAAGACCTTCAACACTCCTCCCCCTCCACGTGTCTCCGCCCCTCCGGCTTCACTCTTTCTATTTTCACCGGCATGCTCGACTTCCTGGGCTTCTTCTTTGGAATGGAGTCACCTGACTCCCACTGCTGCTGCTGATTGGCTAGCTCTTCTTGTTTTCCTTCGGTGCAACCATATGGCTTGTTGCAGTGTGTCGTGGCGATGGGGGCATGGTCAGGGAGGGGTGCAGGTGCAGTGTGGCTGGTGTTGAGGCCGATCAGCTGCAGACAAGGTTCTATTTTCTCCGCTGCCGGAGCAGAGACGAAGGACGTTGAGCCCACAGAGGAGGCACTGAGGGCTTGAACGTGGGTTGGAGGGTGAGGCGGCACATGGGGGTGCAGGTGGGATCTGCAGCTGGAGTCAGTCCGGGTGAAGTTCTGGCTGTTGACCAGGGGTGGAGGGTGAGGAGAAGCCAGAGAAGAGTCAGAGGACATGTCCTGGCTGCCATGGTGGAGGTTTGAGTAACAGTTCGACCCATTTCTAAAGTTGTGTACATGCACTAGTGTGTGTGTGTCGTCATCCGGTTGCCAAAGTGCTCTGCTGATTTCTTTCTCCCTGGTGTGTGCTTCGGGCTGCGTGTTTCGCTGGATGTGTGCGTCTCTGCCAGAGCCGGTGTGTAGCCGTGGGTTTGGGTTGGCGCTGTGACGGTTTCGGCTCCGCAGCGAGCTGAAGACCATGGTGCAGCCTGCCACCGTGCAGCAGTGCTTGATCTTCAGGTGGACAGCGTTGTAGTGGATCTTCAGCGTTCCTGCAGAAACAGAAGGAAAATGGTGTCCTGGTTACAACTGACCTGAAATCAGGCATTAGCCATTCGTGAGATGGAATAGAATCGAACCAAATAATTCATGACAATGGCAGATAAGATTCCTCTCAGACAAAAAACGTCTGTGTAAAATGAGTTGTGGTTTACAATCTGTGTCAGAATGTACCCATTTAGAGAAACTGGGACAACACATCAGTGGGGACATGCGGTGGAATATCTCAAATTGAACATTGAGCCTGGGAAAAGGTTCTAAAAGGTTTGTGTCTGAGCTGTTCTGTTAGGAGGAGTTCAATTGTTGTGAACCCTGGGAAAACCCAAACCACAGGGTCAGAGGGAGACTTCAATTTGAATCCTGAGGAACCCCCTATCACCAGACCACCAGAGGAGCTGAATATTAATAGACCTGGAATCGAACCCTATCCTGTGGGATTTTTCAAGACACAACACCAGTAGAGGAAACTCCATTCACAGTGAAATGAACCCTGTGGAACTCCAAGGAATCCATCACATTCCTACCTTTGTCATAGAAGCTTTTCCCACAAACGCCGCAACAGACCCTTCCTTTCCGACCTCCTGCAGAGGAAGGAGAAGGTAGGGAGGAAGGGGAAGATTGGAGAGGATGGAGGGAGGAGGACGAGGATGGCAGAGGAGGGAGGGAGGATGAAAAGGAGGAGGCGGGAATAGGACAGAGAAAGGAGGAGGAAAAAGATGGGAGAGGATGAAACAAGGAGGGAGAGGAGCCTCGCAATTTCTGGTAAGTCTTTGGAGGAGAGGAGGAAGAGGAGGAAATGGACGGATGGCCTGAGGAGGACAGGGGGATAAATGAAGAGTTTAAAAAAGGGGAGGGTGAGGAGGTGTTCTCCTGTTTAGCCTCGCCCACGTTGAGTCCAAGCTCTTCATCACTGGGGATGTGAGGGTCCGGTTGCCACCGTGACTGGGCTGAGATCAGCTTGTCCGGGTCGACTTTGATTTTTAAAGCTTGTTCAGCTTTGGTTTGCTGCGCGACTGGACCGTTCTCTTGAGCGTCTCCATCTCCGTCCTGCCTGTGTCTCTGGGACAGTTTGGTCTCACTTGTCTTCTGGAGACACTGTGTTTGCTTCGTGGGAGGAACAAGATCCTGGTTTGAAAAATAAGACAAGGAGAAAACAAGATGATGAAGATGTTCAGCTTCGTACAAAAGCATCAGGGATCTGATCGGTCCTACTTCCTTCTGCTGTACAGAAGTTGTAGTTGCAGAACAATGAAGCATAAGAAAGGTTTCTGCTCAACAACGGTGATGTGTTCACTGTTCAAAATGTAATTTACTAACCTTGGTAGCAGGTAGCAAACACTGGAAGGCGGAGCTTGGAAAATGAAAGGGCAGAAGCAAAGACAGTCCGCTCTGAGAGTTTTCAAAACGATGGATCAGGTCATTGCCGTCAGCAACTCTGCTTTTCTCAAAACGACAGATGCCGGCCACCAAATGAGAATCGTCTCTCGAGTTCCTGAGCTTCCCCGGCGTTCCTCTGTGGCGCTCGATGAACGTGCTGATGTTTGACTGGCGGCTCTTTGGGGCGGGCCTTAGCTGTGGATCCGAGAGGCAGTTGACAGCTGCCAGGCACTGGAGCGTCATCAGCTCCACGATGGGGCGGGTCTCGCCGAAGCGAAGGAACTGGTTGAGGATGAGCAGCTCCTCCTCAGGGGTCACCATCATCCAGCGGTCCAGCACCTTCCCACCGGGGCTCTGGAGACGAGAGGATTCATTCACTCTCTGTCAGTTTGTCTATGGCAAAACTTTACAGCAAGTGTGAGTTTAGATTAATGTGCAACACATTTACTGTAATTCAACCATTGACTGTAAATAAAGATGGACGACGTGACGGCTCCCAAAAAGTGAAGCCAATTCCCCCCAATCTCCCCCTGGTGGCTGACTGCAGTATAAATCAGAAACCCAAATTATCACGCTGATGTTCTTCAAGTGTTCTGATAAGTTTGGTTTTTATTAGTTATTTGATTATCTTAAAAAGGGTTGAGACATCATGATTGACAGCTGAAAATTACTCAGGATTGGTCTAGAGTGTGAATGGGCGGGACCTTTAATACTGCAGCGTTTCTATCAGAAATTTTGTCTTCTTCTTGTACAATGAGAGGTGGAGACGCGTCCTCACCTGCAGCATGTATCCTCGTACATAGTCTCCCAGGCTCCAGCCCAGTGCGTGCAGTATGTGGCCGACCTGAAGGAAGACAATGATGTCATCTGTTACACTGAATGTAATCTATTACTCCTCAACATTCATATCGGGTGACTGGGTGCACCTGCTCTGGGGTCAGGACGCTGTAGAGACGATCCAACAGAATCTTCAGACGCACTGGGACGGCCTGAGCTCTGTACAGGACCAGGGAGCTCAGGTCGAACACCAACCCAGGAAGGGCCACCTCCACTGGGCCACAGCTGGAGGACGGCTGGGCCTGGAGCTTCTCCAAGGCTGGAGAGGAGAAGAGCAACAAGAAGTTATACTGACATGATGCTGACAATAGTTTCAGTGCTTTAAAAGTATTTAAGGTATGAAAGGTATTTTGATATATATTTATATATGTATATATTTTGACACCTGTTTGTTCAAACAACTGACAGGAGTGTGTGTGTGTGTGTGTGTGTGTGTGTGTGTGTGTGTGTGTACATGCAGATGCTCTCCAGATGTTCTTGGTGATGTGATGACAGCGACACCTGACTTCATGTCACCGTGACAGCACACGGCTGCAGTGTGTGTGTTGGTGTGTGTACTTGTAGTACTTGTGTAAATGTGCAGACGTGTGTGTGTGTGTGTGTGTGTGTGTGTGTGTGTGTGTGTGTGTGTGTGTGTTACCGTGCACCACCCAGCCATGTCCACAGCGATCACATGATCTGAATTTGGAACTTCCATGTTTGAAGCACAAGCAGCTGCAGCCAGATACTGAACATCTGATCGACTGATACACACAAACACACAAACACACACAATTTTAATATTATGGTTATCAAAAATATATTTATTACAATAAATAAATTATACATTTATGTTTTTGTAGCATTTTGTAAAATATAATGATAAGAAACACACACAGACACGCACACACACACACACACACACACACACACACACACACACACACACACACACACACACACACACATACACCTACACACAGACACACAGACACACACACTCTGTACCTCTTCAGCATCTGGACTCATCCTCATGTTTCAGTCCTGCGGTCACAAGAGAAACATCTCAGTCTCCTGATTGGTCAAACAAAGACTCTAATTGGACAAACGGACATTTCCACAGAATATTCATGTTCAATTTATATGAATCTTTGTAATAAAAGGTTTTCTTAAATTTTTTCCTTTATTAAAATGAACAAAATTCTTTCACTGAGGATGAAAAGGCAGATATGAGTATTTTCAACAAATGAATATTATTATTTTATATTTATGTTCAGCTTGAATTATTATCCGTTCTAAAGTGATATTCTTCTTACTCTTCTTATTGTTATCATTATTAATCTTAAATCACTTAACATTACTATGAAATGTTACTGTCTGGCTGTTGCATAGAAATTACTCCACTAATTATTTTAGTAAGTAGAACATTTAGATTTTCTTATATATATTATTACATTGTAGGTTCATCTACAATAAATCGAAAATACATCATTGTGTGGGAA